>NW_010256248.1:7856-73368 GCF_000690775.1 Eurypyga helias
TGAGGCTTTAAAAAAAAACCCCAAGTGTCATCAAACAAGAAGTGCCAGGCTTGCAATGAAAGAAAATGGGTTTCCTAGAAACTATTCCAGTTTAAAGCTGGCAAAGCATAGCCCCTTTTGTGGAGGGCTAATGAGGCGTGGTGCTGAGTAGAGAGCCGCAGAGGTAATGAGTGTGCCGTAACTAGTTCTGATGAGAGGAAACCCAGACTTGCATTGCATTATCCTGGAAAGAGCAAATGGAAGAGTAATTAAGTACAAAATACCAGGACAGTAGCAAAGAGCACAGGTAAAGAATCAGAGATAGACCTGAAACAAATTAATTCCCAGAGTTTACAACCCAACTTGGAAACTGCAGCTTCCAATCCAGACATCTCATGGATTTGTCAAAATGCATTACTCTGAAAATAAGCATAGCAGGCAATGGGAGCTTTCTGCGCAGGAGAGGAGGTACGTCTTTGGGGAGGGGGGAGGTATGTCAGCATTTGGGCAGGGCACAAAACCAAAAGCACACCATCATCAGAGAATATGCCTACCTCAGTAACACTCCACAGAGACATCCCTGAGATGGACCAGCCAAGGAGGCTCTGGAACCAGAATCAGGAAAGCCCAGTTAATCGTGATGTTCAACTACAGATAATAATCCAGAAAAAAAGAGGTAGCCCTATAATGCTGATGAGACTGTGCTGCTTCTGTGACTTCATTAACAACTTTTCTTGACTTGCTGTGCAGAGGCATCAGCTTGGTACAGCTATACAAGGGAATTTCTAAAACAGCACTGCATAAAGCTGTGTAGAAAAATTGTCCCCATAGGTCTAGACAGGAAAAGGAAGGAAAACAAAAATTATTCAAACAGGAAAGTCCAGTTCTCCACCAAGCAGCATCACTGACATAGCATCTCCTTCAGAAACACATTCAGATAGCCCATTGCCAGAGAACAAAGATCCATGTTAACCATAAACTACAGATGAGAATTAAAAAATTAGCTGTGGGTTCCAGGGCAGAATTCAAAAGACAGCACTCAGCCAGGGATTACTGCCAACAATAACAAGTAACTTCATTACATAGAGTAGGCATCCAAAACTAAAACAGTGACTCCCAAGGAAGATCCTTCTGTCTCGGAGGCTTGATGCATGGGATCTAATGCCTTTCTCACAAACCAACAGAAATATGGTGGGAGACAGAGAGATTAGGCTGCTGACACCCATTGCTCTGATGACTCTGGCTCCCTCTTCATATTTCATAATCCTATTTCTGGAGTATTTTCTTTTTTCTCCAAAATAGGACTTCCTAGCGTCACTGAAACATTTCCCACGTGTAGAAGATCTACATTCTGTAGCATAACAGTTGTAACTGTGTAGCACGTCAAACCCCCTATGGATGCAGAGACCCTGTCATGGAGACCCTCAGAAGACCTTCTAGTTTAAAACATCAAACTGACCTCTCTGAAATTAAGTCATTTTCCAGGTCTGCCACAACCATCTTTTGAGATCCTGAACATATGGTCCCATCTTCTACTGGCAAAATGAAGATTTACTTTCTTTAGATGGGCTATTTAAATTGCTACTCTTTGAAGAAAAGATAACTGCTGGGACTACTGCTTACACGTACGAACATGTATTGTGGCTTACCGCACATTGAGGGGCAGTTGCTTTATGCTGCTGAGATTAGCAAACAGAGGGGATAGTGCTTACATTCAGCTGGTGGTTCGAAGCTATGGCAAAGCTGAAAGTGCTGCTGAAAGGGCTGTATGCTCCCCTGCTGCCTGGTTTTGCACTGGTTGAATAATTCAGCCACATGAAGGAGTTGGAACAGGTTGCCCAGAGAAGCTGTGGATGCCCCATCCCTGGAAGTGTTCAAGGCCAGGCTGGATGAGGCTTTGAGCAACCTGGTCTAGTGGCAGGTGTCCCTGCCCATGGCAGGGGGGTTGGAACTGGATGGTCTTTAAGGTCCTTCCAACCCAAACCATTCTGTGATTCTATGAGTTGACCAAGTTAGCTGATCTAACAGGAAGCATTTTTTTCTTCACCTTTTTTGAATGATCCATTTTAGTAGTGTCTGTCAGTGACTTTCCATGAGAATTACAGAATTCGAGACAACTGCTGTGCACGTAAGGCATACAGCTAGGGAAGAGAGTGGGACCACCCATCTTGGCAGCTGCCAGATATGAGAGTCACTGCCATGCCATGCTGCAGCTCCAGTGTCTTCTGTGAAACAAAACCTGGTGAAAACCAGCAACTGTGCAGAAACATTTTGAATTAGTTCTAGCTGTTCTACCAACACAGTCCAAAATCAGAACCCTGGTGCTCTGTATCTACCCCCATGATCAATTATTTTATTTCAACTACTGCATATTGGAACTAAGAACTCTTTCAGTAAGCAGTTTTTTGTTACAGATAGTGTTTCATTATGTTTTTAAGAGGGGTATTTTATGACACTCGTTCTCATCTTAGTCCAGCCTTAGTCCATAGAAGTCATCCACACAGTTTTGAAAATTCTCTGGGCTCAGCATTTCCAAAAGTGTCACCAGGCCTGGGAGCCACAGGAATCTCTGTGTTGTTTCAAGACTTTGAACTTTTATCTCATATTGACTCAGGACTCTGAATGTCACCTCTCTCCAGAGAACTTGTGATATGAAGTGTTCTGAAAAAAATTCAGTCTTACGGAGACTTTTGGTTGCAGTAAGGCTGAATGGTCTTGTTTTGACTCTTATCTGAGTTCATATACTTTGGTTTCCCAACTGTATTAAATTGCAATGTTATCTAAAATGGACAATTATAAAGGCAAAAATAAAACCTATGTGACTGTATTTTGGGAAGAAATGTTGTGGTAACTGCTCCCTGGTAATTTCAGTGTAATAAGTGCACTTCTCAGGAAGAGTGTCTTTTCATGTAAAGAGGTTTGGTTTTTTTTTTTTTCCCCCAAAAAAGTTCTGTTCTGAATCCAGAAAAAAATGGTTAAAGACCTTTCAGTGGAGCAGTGTGTTTTCCAGGGAATCCTCTATGCTGATAATTTTCTTTTACGTAACTTAGGTAATGACTGTGCAATAAGACCTTGCTCCGTCTTAGGTTACCCTTTTTCATACCTACAAACCTTTTGTCAGAAAGCATTAGCTCTGCTACAGAACAGTGCAGAGCATACCACCACAGCCAGGGTCAGGATTCCAGCATTCCATTGCCTTTTTCCTGAAGAGCTGTGCTTAACTGCATGTGGCTGCACAGAAGTCACAAGGTCAAGGTTTTACAGAAAAGGAGTCTGTTTTGTAGAAATGGGAAGTGAAAAAGAAAAGGAGGTACCAAAAGATCACCATCAAAACAAACGTGGCTAAACAGAAGCTATGTACTTCTCCTGGATCCCACGGCCAGAGACAACAGCTGGCTCAAAATTACACTGTAAGCGTACACAGAACTCATCCCTCTAAAGCAGGTTTGTCTTGGAGAGAACCTGAGAGTGAGCTAATGGCTAAGTACTGTGAAACACCAGAGATTTAGTGAGCCAGCTCTCTCCCTGGCCCACTTTTGTTTGGAAGCATAGATGTCACTGGTAAGAATGTGCTACCTCTTTTTTGCTCAGAGGAGACATTTGTGCAAGCTTTTCTCTGATATTTGCAATGAAAGGCTTCAATCATTCCTCTTCCATTGTCTCAATGACATGTGCAAGATCTAGAAGATTTCAGGACCAGAATCAGAAGATGAGACCATTAATAAAACATACTCACATCAAGGGTATATGGGGGTCTGTCTTGCCTGAGGCCTAAATGCTGAACCTTAATTAGTTGCTGTGTTACATAAGCAATTTCTTTCCAATAAGCCACTTTATACCTTTGGCTTAACCAACTGTGTGTAGCAGCTAAATATTCCCTGTCTGCATACCCTTGGAATTCAGCTGATTTCTTAGTCTGGGCTGGATCCTCCCATACAGAGTGTGAGCTGCCTGGAGCTGCTCCCTGCTAAGCATTCAGGTAGAGTGACTGATGCTGTATTTCTCACTACTCCAGCCTGTAGTGGAACGCAAAGGCTGTTAGGTTAAATTTTCTTTCACGAGTTTAATTTTTCTTTCACAAAGAATTATTACTTTTGCTCACTAGCAAGACAGCTATAGCCTTTTTTTTTTTTTCCCTAGACAGGTAGCCTGTATATAGAAATCATCCCAGTGAAAGTCTGTGCTCTTTCCTCCTTATATACAGTAATTAAATGAAAGCATAGGCCAGGTAAAGACAACATAATTAACATCTTCAAAGGAGTGAGCATATGCAAAAATGAGATGAGTGACTCAGATAGTTAATTCACATACAAATATAATGCATTATAACAGACATTACCCCGAAGGTGTGTATAACATCTATACAGCTATACGATATGACTTTCCCTCCTCTCTGCCTATCCTCAGTACCATGCAGAACGTCAGTGCCAAGTACTGTAATTAATGACAAAGTTAATTTCATGAGCATGTGGATTATTGAATGCTTCCAGCTGCTTTTTTACTCCCTGTGAAATAACAGTCCCAACCTTTATGGATTTTGAAAAAAAATGAATTGCCTGTAATGACTGCTCAATGTACCTGGCATGACAACACAATCCTTTTTTGTACTCCAGAGCTACACAAAAAATGACCCTACGCAACACGGCTGTGGGAACAAGGAGTTAGCAACACTTGTGAATAGGGTACAGAGAGCTTGAACAGCCTGGGTTTGCTACCATCCCAGCCAGGACAGCTAACTTTTTGCCAGGACAGCAGAAGATCAAACACTAAGATTTGTTCCCTGCTGCTACTTCTTTGTTTCAGTTCTTTAGAATGCTCTTTTCTTTCCTCACTTTCTTTATTTTGGTCTGATTTGCTCTCCAGAGGGATATTAGCTTAATAAATTTCTAGCCTACCTTCTTACTTTGGAAACCTTCTCCTCCACCAGCCTTACCTATCCATAGCTTTCAAAATACACATATAATAAACTGGCATCTTTATCTATCAGGGAGATTCCCAGAAATGGTTGATGCAGTAAAAGGATCTTATTCTAAGCAAAAGTAGCTGCTGATCCATCTCCAAAGCACAATTGTTTCAAAAAATTTCTTCAAATTCCTGTATGGGGCCTGCAAGGGTAGTAAACTTGAGGAAGTGCAATCCAGACATCAGACACAATACCTGAAACTATTCTTCAGATTGTGTTTTTGAATCTAGTCACAGCCACAGACCTCCTCTTGAATCCTTCACAGCTGTTAAGCATTTTGCTGCATTTTTAAACACTGATAGTTCAGCAGAAACACCGAATGCCCTGTGCTCGCTGTCGTCACTATGACTTTGAGAAGCCGTACCCGTTTACTGACAGTGCCATAGCCACTTCAGGGGGCTAGATCACCCGCATGGCAGCGCACTGCTGACGGCGAGGATCACAGCTTAGCAAGGCACTGGAGTGTTTACATAAGGAGGAAAGGCCATAAGCACATGTTTACAATCAAACAGGTACTGCTGCATTACGGCTTGACAGCACAGAGCTGAGTCAGGAAAACATGTTGGGTGTAGAGTGCACAGGACATCCAGAGGATCTATGATCACTAGCAAATCAAACAGTATTAAAATAATTGGAAATATTAACAATTAACAGAGCAAACTCCAAGCCCTCCAAGCCAGTGCTGACATTGGCAAAGTCATTTGACTTCAATGCCTAAGGATTATAAGATGCAAGAACCAAGTTTGCATCTCTATAGCACCTGCCATTTGAGATTTTCAGAACCGTTTCAGAAATGGGATTTAGCTACATTTCATTAAGCATCCGCCCCAGGGGTTTCTCTAAGCTTCACTTCCCTGATTTTACTAACAGAGAAACTGAGTGGTTAGATATCTGGCTCAAAGTACTTACACAGAAGAGTTCCTGAAGACTATTTAGAGACTAGAAATCTGTCTGTTTCTGCCAAGGATAGCTTTCAAGTGAATGAGTGCAGCAGAGTGATTGGTACTGCAAGAGGTGGAGAACTGGTATGTTGAAATTTTAAACACTCAGAAAACTTTCTATATCTTTAAAGAAAGCTTAGAAGTCAAATAAATGTAAGTGATTAAACAACATGAGGATATGTATCCTTATTTACTTCTAAAATAGGTAGGCAAGTTGGGGAGAGCTGTGGGTAGAAATTCTTACTGTGTGGTAGGAAAACAGAAATGGAGATGCTTTAGCAATAATACTATATTCCTAAACCATTCTATGATTAAGAAAATCCCCTGTTTGGTTTTGAGAAGAAAGCCACAACACTTCCTTATGATTTATGTGTTACAGTCATGGTGTGAAACCAGCCATTCCACTGAATGAATTCAAGTTTGGGACATTTCATTAAATGGCTGACAACACAGAAATTGCATTACCGTATGCAGTAGAATCTCCCAGACGTTTTATGTAAGATGAGGCTGAGTTTCCCATTAGCCCTGGTACAAACCTTGGCTCTATAGGCATCCTGTTGCACTAAGAGGGGACAGAGAATTTGTTGCAGGACATTGCCTGACAGACCCCACAATTTCTAACTGATCAGATATAGGCAGAGACAAGCCCCTAGACTCCCATTATCAGATTACAAGGGGTGATACCATAACAAAGCTAGTGGTATGTGGGCTCTGCCCTGAGCAGAAAGAGTGGTCACTGAAGCATCTGACATCGGTTCACTCTCAGCAGAGCCTTCCCAAAGGGTAATAGCATGCTGGGATTAAAAGCAGAGCTCCTAGATTTCAGAGAGCACTTATCCCTCAAACTGGTGGGTTGGGTGTTCAGGGTTTTGTTTGTTTGTTTGTTTTGCTGGTGGGTTTTTCTCCCCCTCTTTTCACAAAGCCGCTTTCCTGGCATTTATTTCTCTTGCCTAGAAATTAGGGAAAATCCAGATATTGATGGCAGATCCCTCTAACCGTTATCTTTCGAGACAAGTTTTCATTGAGGATGCCCTTCAAGTTCCAAAAGCTGCACCTGAGCCAGACAGTTCACTAGTTTGTGCATCCAGAGCCAGGGCATCACTGGAGGCCCTGGATGTTACAAGAGCACTCTCCTTTGGTCACACAACAGAAACCCAGTTGGGGATCTTCGTGGGTGTTTGTGTCCATGCTGATGGACCAATTGCTATATTTGGATTGTCAAACTGGATGACAGACTCACTTGATGTGAAATCACTACGCTGGATCAATAATCAGCAATCATGGCACGTTGCAGGAGAGGTCAGGATATGGCCTCCCTGTAGAGGCTCACAACCATGTACACCTGTAGCACAGATGCTTAGGCTTCTGGTTCACCTTACCCGGTAGCGCACCATTTCAGAGCTACATCAACATGATATAGTATTTGAAAGTTCCCACAATTGCCTTTCACTGAAGACTTTGAGACAAACCCCCCTCCCTCCAGATGAAGAGAAGCAAAGAAAGTGCTATACCTGAAGCATGAATGAATCACAAATGCTCCCTCCAGAAAGGAAGAAAATGTTACCCATTAATAACTTGGGTACTTCAAGATGCATTGTCTATACACACATTGACTACTCATGTTCCACAATCCGTCTGCCTGAACAACTGGTTTCTGCAGGTGCACAGAAAACACAGTGTGTAGAATAGATTGGGTGGAGGGAGGGTGGCGTAGGGTCCTTTGCGTGGAACATAAGGGGAGGTGGGCCCAGAAGTTGCTGAAATTAAAAAGCCTCAGTGCTAAGGTCTTTACGGCATATTGCAGAGGTGTCTTTACAGTATACAAGTACACAGGAATTATATAAGCATAAGCACATATGAAATACAAACCACAAAGAACACTAGCTCTTGATACACAACTTCCTTTTCTATGATGTGACACATATTACTGTTTATGAGAGATGGTACTGTATGGCTTAAAACCAAACATCGATCTTTTAGATCAGCGACTGGGTGTCTTGTGTAATGTTTATTTCTTCCACTGCCACTTTTTACACCAAAACGTCTTTGGAGAAGGGAGAGTCATGCCTTTCAAAGTGTAAGCACCGAGCACAGTGACTCCACAGCCAACCTGGCCTCCTTGTTCACTGTAACAGAAGTTAGGAAAAACATTTGTTTAGCATTTTTGTCAACCTTTTCTTCTAGTTACTGTTGAAGACACGAAAGCAACCGTGAACTCAATCTCAAGAAGTGAAAACTGGCTGCACAAACCAGATGATTCTGAATTAGTCTTGCAACAAGCTGCTGTCAGCTCTCTGTTCAGCTTTGCTAAGTAACAGGGGTGGGGAAAATTACACCGGTGGGTGAGGTGAAAGAGAATGGTGAGACAAGTAAAGGAAGGAGCCCCTCCTTCGCTGTATAATCTGGGTACACACCTCACTTTGCAGTGCTAACAGTGAGATGAAAACTGCCTTCTAACCTCCGCTAATCCTGCTGGTGACTCAAACGCCGTGTGAAAAAGATTTACAAGGAAAGATTTATATACAAGTGTAACAGAAAAGTACACACCTGGGGTATTTAAAGAAATACAGTAATACAAGTGCTCTTGAAGTATACCTCTTTGTAGGTCTCAGCTAACTGCAGGATTTGTTGGCTGTGTGAAAGTATTTTTTATAAACCTGACTCCAATTTTCACAACAGGGGCTGTCCAAATAAGCAACACTACCTCAAAGTTTTCATTTAAGGAGAAAAAAAATGCAGGTGCCAGTTCTGATCTTATCATTGCAGATCTGTGTTTGGTTTTCCCTCAGTACATTCTTTTCTGGTTGCTCCTGGAGCTGAGACACATGTTAGTGCTGCATGGCATAGCCTGACAGCAAGACTGTGAGGGCTTTTCCCATCATCCATTACTGTGGGGGCATGTTACGGCCGACTGCGCTTCGTTGGCACAAGGTACATAAGGGAGGAAGGAGAGGAGCAAGATTACATTACCTGAGGTGAAGTTTGAGAAGGATCCACGGCTCAGTCACAGCCCAACTTCTCCAAGCACAAGAGAGTAGATCTTGACTAGGGACAACACATCCCCCACTGGCATGTTCAGACGATGTGTGTTCTCTAGAAAGTGATAGCGAGTAAGACAGTCATGCTCTACCTCTTCCCTCCAAGCACTACCAGAGACCAGCCACGAGGCTAAAAGGTATCACAGCACTGTACTAGACAAAACCCTGAAGCTATGCATGAGTGCTAAAGTTCCTGGTTACGGGACCAGGTTCAATCTTTCATCTCCCTGCCTTAATGCATCACCAGTCCTTTAGGTGTGGGTTCTTCGGCAGGGGAATTACCTGACATTCTGTGTCTACACTGTGCCCCTACCTTCCATAATATAATACTCCTTTGGGAGAAGTGGATTGCAGTGTGCTACTGCTGCTGTCCCAGCTCATCCAATTAATTCCATAAGAGACAGGTGAAAGGGGAGTTTGGGCAGCCCAAGATCAGCACTTTTGAATTAACAAGACTTAAGAACACGAACGTGAGGCTTCTCTCCCAAAACAGCAAGAAAGAATATCCAAAGAACTTCAGGTTGGTCAGCTGTATTTCAGTTCCTGTGAAGTGTACAGAGCAAATCCTCCTGGAAATCTTTTTTACCAGACATGAAGGAGAAGAAAGCGATTCGGAACAGCCAGCATGGCTTTACTGATAACAAATTGTGCCTGACCAGCCTGAATGCCTTCAACGATGAAACGTCTAGCTCTGTGGACAGGGAGAGAAGAGCAGATGTCATTAACCTGGGCCTTAGCAAAGCTTTTGACAATTTCTCCCACATCATCCTTGTATCCAGCCTGGGGATGTATGGACTGGATAGCTCATAACAAGCCACCGTTTCTCTCACTGGAAGTTGTGAGGCCACAGGAGTCGTCTTGCATAGAGTTTTGGAACATCCCAGTATGAAAAAAAGATAACGTGAGACTGAAGCAAGTCCAGCAAAGAGCTATCAAGACAATTAAAAGGCTGGGCACATCATATCGTGAGGCTTGAGAACGCCCTGGTCAATAGGCACAAAAGAGACTCCTCCCAACAATCTGCCAATATGTTAGTTGTGAGTACAGCGTGCTCGCACAGCCCCAGAGTGCCTTCCCCACAGCTCGGACAGTGCTTTGGTTTGGGTACTTCAGGCAGAGAAAGGAAGATGGAAACTGTGTCACCCCGTGCTGCTGGAATTCATTGGCCTGGTCTGTGTTTCGTTCTTGTACTGACAAAGGATATCAACTCAAGGTGTCCCCTTTTTAAGCAAGGGAGATGCACTTGGATAGTCTACAGTGCAAACGTGGTTAGATGAATGTGAGGGTGCCTTAAGCTGGAAAAGCATCTGCCCTTTCCCATTCAGCTCACTAATTCTAGTCTGAGTGCATGCTGGACAGGGGCCTTCTCCTTTCACTATTCCAGTACAAAGAAAGATGATGATGCTAATATATGGAAAAGGAACATTTTTGTGTTTAGGGAAAGCAAGGAACCTTAATGGGTTTGTCTCTAAGACAGTCAAAAATTCTGGGAAATGAGTGATTGCACAGCTATGTGGCCCCTATAGTTTCCCACACACTGTTACTCTCCAACTGGAAAAGTTTTTGTGAAATCCTCTGTGTTCCCTCATGTTTTCCTGTGAATGACACAGGTGTGGAAATCATGCCTGCTCACACAAAGAGATCTCTACAGCACTAAGGTTAGGTATGACCCAGCAAAAATAAATATCTATTTTTCCAGATCAGTCAGTGTATGCATGAATTCAACTTATGAATATGTGCTTGTATTTCTTCTTTACTTGTTCAGAAACTAATGGATTTAGTGTGTTAAAGCAGATAGCTTAATCTGCACTGGCACTGCTTAGTCCATGCCAATTTGTGTTCCTGTCTGTTTGCACACAGATTTATTCTTTACAGGACGATTAGCTGTCTGTATGTACAGACAGGCTTCTGGTTTTGGTTATTATTTCCTGTGTACTAGCCCTGGGAAGCAACAGTTACCCATATTTGACTTACATCACTCGGAATCAATAGTTATTAATATTGCTACCGATCCACAAATAGAGGGGTAAGGGATTAGAAGTTCCTTCTCAGACTGGAAAAGCAGGTTTTCTTTCTTAGGCTGTTCTTCTCTCTGCTAAGTTATTCATTCATTCTCTCACAGGATCCTAGAAAGGACCCACTCTTAAGCCATGAAACGCGAGATTTGACTCATTTGTGTTGGCTCCCCAAACTCCCTTAATGTCCCAAAGCTCTTTCCCCTTTCTCCATGTAAGTAAAATCTTTGCTTCTCCAAGCTTACCTCTGTGGATGAAAGAGCAAGACCACGGAGGATTCTGGTGAGATTTACCACACAAACTATGGTTGGTCTCTTGCCACTCTGGGTGGGTTCATTTAGCAGGTAAATTCACCACAGCAGCCACACACCAGCCTTGCCAGAAGCTCTGTACTCTAGTTTTTCAAAGTATTTTCCAACCAGCTATTGTTGGCTGAAGGGGGAGAAGAGTCTGTCCATCCCAAGAGAAAGGGGAGGAACAGGGGGAAAAGGGAGATCTTTGAATCAGGAATGAAAAAGCAGTTTTCAGTAGTGATGCAATCACATGGCAAGATACCTCAAAAAAAGTAGCACTACGAACGCATTCCATTTTTAATTAAGAAAGCTCCTGCTCACCTTCTAGCTGGTAAAAACTGGGAAAAAGTGAACAGGTATAGGACAGAACGAACAACACACCTATTCTTGATGTTGGCTCACTCATACCTCTCCTTGGCTTGTTTTCCTAACCTGGAGAATTTCCCCATAACAATGTGAGTGGACAGTTAACAGCTTTGCCAGATGGTTATCAACAGAGAAGTGGAACTAAAAAGCGAAACATCTCTAAAGATCAGTGACGAATAAATGTTTTATTGCACATAAATATGTGACGAGCAAAATACTGCTCATCCACATACAGGAATGCAGCAGTTGGAAGAGCTGGAATATTGCGTGCATGCATCAGGCCTCAAACCCTCTTCAGGCCGTGTGATTCTTTCCAGAGAGGTCATGGGCAGATGAGCAGGAAATACATTCAAGAGCACAGCAGAGGCAAAGGTATGTGAAGGAAGGCTCACACTACCCCTGCCCTCCAAAATTTGGGCCTGCGCTTCTACCAGAAGTCATACTGTGTGCTGCAAAGGGCTGCATGTCCTCTTTGATTTTGACTCATATGACCATAAATGCTCAAGTGGTGCCACTGGCTGCAGTAAGAGAACGGTTATTTGGGTGACTTGAAGCTACAGAACAGGATCTATATTATGGAAGCTATTTCCATTTGAAGAAGCACAAAAATTACTCAGTATCCAGTTCTGTGAAGAAGTGATACAGCCTTTGATCTGTATGGTATTGTATAGAATAGGCCATTGCCACAGGACAAAAGAAGAGAAAGTCATAATATGCATAGTATATTCATCAGATGAAAGCACACAGCAAGCATCAACAAACTGCAAATGACTAAATTATGTTATTTCTTGCTATTTTAAAGGCAGAGGAAGGCAGGGAGGAATGAGTGAGAAAATTCTTTTCTGAGGTCAGAACCACCAGCACAAACCTAGAAGGTAGTTACAGATGAGGCAGCTAGGGAAAAAGCTCTTCACAGCTTCTGTGTGTGACCTCTATATCACACATGGATTATCAGGAACGAGTTTCTTGTGCATGACTCTGCAAACCCCTTTGACCGCTAAAGCCACACACTGAGAATTTACATATATCTGTGTTACAAAAAGAATGACATATATTATGTAATAAAAAACGCACCTTGCCAAGACATGCCAAGTTACTAAGCTTTAAAATCTGCTAGGAAGTATAATACTTTAAGTAGCTTGTATTGGAAATGAACATGTTCACAACAGTAAAAACAATTTTTTGTTTACCTGTAAAGAATATCATAACCTGTGGTGTTCTTAGCATCTGTATCTAGCACCTATTCAGCAATACAGGAATATATATATATAGGGGCTAAGCATTTCCTGGGAACAAGTTAACGTAAAGCTTGTGAGAACACTCACAGTTTCCCTATCAGCAATTACCAAGTGAGTTTAGAGGCAATTGCCACAGGTTTTGACAATTTTCTTCCATGTCTTTTAAGATTCATTAGCTAACATCTCATTAAGAGCATGCCTTTTCTAATAAGTATACCTGTATTTATCACACAGAGCTTTCAGCAGGTGTGCAGCTTTCTCACAAGTACAAGAATTCTTCCATACTCAGCCTTTGGTGACTATCAGGTGTAATGCAAAAAGTGGTTTAACTAGAAGTGGGAAGATCAACTTCTCCAATGAATGAATGAAATACCATAGTGAGAATGAAACAATACTGTCAGATACTGAACAGTCTCCATGTTCTGCTAGGAAGGAAAAGCCATCACTGCAAAATCACATGGCAGGGAAATAATGTGACAAAAGCACTTTCTCCAGACATAACTCATCACCGACTCACCTCAGCACATGTATTACTGTTGTCTCCCCCTGGTTCTGTAATTATGAAATCTGGAGAAGAAAAGAAGGCAACTGACTTTGCAGTGTTACACAGTAGGGCAATAATTAAACATAAGAGATGAGCTTTAGGGCTTGCTTATGCTCCTGCTGGTATGAAGGGGAAATTTAAATGTTTTCCATGCCAGCCTTTCTCAGCTGAAGACATTTATCTCGCTAATGCAAGGTTACTACTTTAACAACCCCACCAGTCTTTAACTACAACTTCGGGTCAATGCAGCCTCAGAAGCGTTCCCTTGCTAAATTCTTTTCAAATGTGATTAAACAAGCGATGCTTAAACGTCGCATTGTGCCCTTGGTGACAACCGGCTGAGGAAGTCGCAGTGTATGAACGGCACCGGTGCTTTGCTGGGGCGTTGAAAGCAGTAAAAGCAATGATGCGCTATACCGAGACGTGGCACAACCATTGGCTGCTCATGTGAGTGGAAAGTCACTGCCATTTGTGGTGGGTGACAAGAAAGGCAGTAAGTCAAAAGCATAAGTTATCCCAGGTGTTCCTTTCTCTGATGTGTTTGGCTTTACTCCATAAAAATACCAATATCACTTTAAGGAACAAATGTGGGGGAAGCACTAGAAATAACAAACCTAGCAGTTACTAAACATGTATCTTCCCAGGGAGGCCATAAACACTCCAGTGGTCTGTGTTAGGGAGTACCAGAAGGGGGATAGTGTGTTATCTCTAGTCGTGCTGTCTCGTATGATAAGCCCAGGATAAAGGACAAGGATACAGGACAGGGACCACAGCCTGGACATCCTGTCATACTGGCTGTGGCTTTCATGGAAATCAGGTGAGAGTTAGATGTCATTTCAGGGGAGAGACTAAACTTTACAAGGTGGTGTTCTCATACACCTGCAAGACAACAGAGCTGCCTTCCCTCTGTTTAAGAATTAGATATCACAGCTGTAGCCAAACAGGTGAAAGGGAGGAGAAGAGATGGTCAAATAAATGCTGAGAAACTCCGGAAATTGGCAGCAGTATCTAGTGTCCCCTGAGAATAAGCTGTCTGATTCTTTAATGGGCTGCATAACGTAGTCTAAACCAACCTACCGGCTGAAAATCTTTCTAGGACATAGACAAAACACCTCCAGAAGCCAATAACACCTTCTTCAACTGTTACTCCTGACTTTTGCCTTACTGACATAGACAAGAGCTGAGGCATTTGGTTTTGTCCTCTGCTCTGCAAAACTGTTCTGTAAAAATTAAAGTTGGATTCAGTAAACATCCCATTCCAAATTCCAGTTCAGCCATATTTTCACATTCTTTACTGAGTAGCTCAGTGGACAACATTATGTTCTCACTGAGCAGGTATGACACAGTGTACAAATAAATATGCTAGACTAATTTTAAGAGATTAACAGTAATTAGACTCCCAGGGTTGGCACTAGAAGAAACACAAAACCCTTCTATCTCCACGTAATAGCCATGTTTTTTCAAAATGCTGATGCGAAGCACTTCCTTCATCCTTTGAAATTGCCAGATGCCAGAGGCAGCTAATAAATGGGAGCATTGTTGATGGCCGGCACCTCATATCAAAGCTCTAGGCAGTACAAGAGGCAAAGCCAGACATTTCCTGAGTGGATTTGAAGAGTTTAAGTATTATGGAACATAAGCCATGAAGAACTCACACTGTCAGTAGTGGTGTTAGCTGCCAGCACATTCCCAAGGATAAAGTTATACTGTTTGCTGGAAATATTTTACCTAAATGAAAATTTTATCCAACTATCTCTGTCAGAAAGGACGCCTCTTCTTGGAATTCAGAGTCACCATCACAACCCTGCAGCAAGCAAGGTTTCTTGGTACTTTGTGACGGATTTGCATCAGCCTGATGAGAATACTGCTACCCCATAACCTACCGCACCATGCATGATCCGTTTCCAAATATCAGTGAAAGTAGCTCCACACTTGGAGTTCCCCAGCACTCTTCAATGCCTATATTAAAATTTCCCACTTTTCCCTTGGATTTTCCCAAAGGCTCCATCCAGGTGCGGAAAGAGTAAAATGCCCCATGTAGCAAGGTACACCATCAATAAGTGAACTGGAGCATATTTTCTCTTCTCATTGCCGTTAGGTTCTGATCCTCCTCAGAATTACCTGTGGCAAAAGCAGACACAAAACAGTCCAAGAAAAGCAACCGTCTAGAGATGGTGTTCTTTACAGGATCAAACAGGAAGATCATGGAAGAGAAGTGTGACTTTTCTTTTGAAATGGTTTACTTCCATAGTAAAGCAGGAAAAGGAGAAAATCACTCTTTAAGTAAAGTTTTATAACTTCACCTGCCCTACAAATGCTTGCAGTTTTCCAGAAGTTGCCAAATATTTTTATACATAGGAAACTCACATAGGAGAAAACACTTCTACTAATACTTCCTCTGACAGGACGGGGAGAGAAAAAGGGACAAAAGTGGGAACAAATCAAGCTCTCCACACCGTGTAATTGCAGTAGTCCTAAACATGCTGATTTTTTTATAACACACACCCAAACACACGTAAATGTAGGTTGACAAAACTACTACATTTTTTCATTCCTTTAATTTCATTTGAAATTCAATATCCTGGCCCTTTACTGCTCTTTTCCCTGCCATCTCCAAATGTTCTGACTTTTTCTCATTCCCTCTTTCATACTTGTGTTACGAGTGCTTATAGTGCACAAGTCTTTGTGTCTGTGTTAAGTCTCTGAAACTCGTCTTTCTGTGGATTTCAGAGGAAAAATCTCTGGTTTGGGTAAGAAGGGCAGGAGAGCCAGAGAGCACTTCCAGAGGAATTTGCTGCACGTGAAAAGGTGCTGCACTGACAAATCTCCTGTGTTATCCCCTGGCAGACAGTGTCCCATCCAGACTATGTACCCAGTGGTGTCTTCAGCACAGGGTGGCAGCTGTCCTCGCAGCCAGAGGGAAGGGAGTTGAAGAAACAGGCAGAGATTCCCTGAAAACTCTAGGCTGAAGCACTGTCTGAGGTGAGCCTGCTAGGGTCAGGAGACAGCAAGGAGATAAATCTGGGAAAAAGGGAGGGATCTTGAGGAAAGGCAGTACCTCCACACAGGCGATACTGACCAGTTTAGGTTTTCCACCAGCCCTGCAGGACAGACCCCAGGCAGGGTAGGTGTTAGGGAGCAAAGCAAAGAAGCCGTTAGGCGGCTCTGCGCTCCAGGCTTTTGACCTGGTTGTAGCCAACGTCACGGTTTTATAGCAGTCGCAGTTAAACATTTCCAGTTCATTCAACTTATTTCCTTCCGCAACCTACAAGAAAACTTTCCAAACAGGCATTGAGAAGTCAGCTCCCTTATATTTTAAATGGAGAGGGAAGTTTTCCAATTATCTCGGCTTTTTCCTAACTCTGCTGGGACCAGCGTTTGGCAACATTAAAATACGAGAGAAAGGAATAACAATGAGTGTTTTGCATCAGGTGTCAGCAGCGTCATGTTCTCGGTGAACAATAGGGACATTAGGCACACACACCACCGGCCTAAAGCGCTTCTGAGGAAACAATGTAAGAGGTCAAAAGTAAATCTTAATATTTTATTTCTACACATTTTTCCAGCCATTGTCTCAAATAATTGTCTAGAGCCAGTGCTTCATTAACAGAAGAAAAGTTGGGCAACACCAGTCTGGAAAGGGGAGATGGTCAGCGCTGCCCCTCTACAGGATTTCTCCTTGGTCTCAGAACTACTTCTTTGGTGAAACTGCCTGACCACTGATGCGGGGAACTGATCACAACAGTCTGAAATGAACCCTCCAAAGCCATCAGACCTTGTCTGAGCAGCAGATGGGGTGAAACAGTAGAATCATAGAATTATAGAATCACAGAATGGTCTGGGTTGGAAGGGACCTTAAAGACCATCCAGTTCCAACCCCCCTGCCATGGGCAGGGACACCTTCCACTAGACCAGGTTGCTCGAAACAGTAGGGACAGAGGGATCCTACTGCATCCCATACGTTTCCTTATTCACAGGTAACACCTGCAAAATGCCTCAAAGGAATTAGGGAGTGTTCCTCTAAAATGGTGACAGGGTCAGTAGCCCAGCTTAGATGGCTCCAGGAAGGAATTAGTGATAGGACTCCCTGGGAATCTGCCCTCAGTGATAAAGAGGCTGAACAGGCCTGGCAGCTCCGTAAGGATGTATTTCTATTTCTTAGGGTGCAAGAGCTCTCAATCCCCATGTGTAAGAAATCAGGAAAGGAAGGCAAGAGACCAGCATGGCTGAGTGAGGACCTCGGGGTCAAACTAAAGTGTAAGAAGGAAATGCACAGGCAGTGGAACCAGGAATGTGTATCCTGCAAAGAACAGGAAGTTGGGAAGCTGCCTGGATGTGTAGGGATGGGATCAGGGAAGCTAAGGCACAGTTGGAGCTAGATTTGGCAGGGGATGCATATAATAAAAAGAGGCTTCTGTAGGTACATTGGTCAGAAAACAAAAATTAAAGTGCCCCCCCTCCAATAAATAAGATGGGAGAACCAGTTACAGCCGTCATGGAGCAGGTTGAGGTACTTGACAAATTTTTTGCCTCAATTTTCAATGGTTATCTTTCTTCCCACATCTGCGAAGCTCCTGAACCTGAAGGCAGGGACTGAGGGAATGAAGTCCCACCCAACAGGGACTGGCTGAGCCAGTCAGGGATAGTGACAGTGCCTCTGGGATAACATATTTAAGAGGGGAAAAAAATAACCTGCTGGGGAACCATCATTGGAGATAGGAGTGGGATGTGAGGGACACAGCCAGACACACACCCAGGTCAGTGCAGAAAGGTGGGAGGAGGTGGCCGGAGCAGAGGTTCCCCTGCAGCCCATGGTGAGAGGGCTGGCTGTGCCCTGCAGCCATGGAGGGTCACGGGGGAGCAGAGACCCCCCTGCAGCCCAGGGAGGGTCCCACGCCGCAGCAGACAGCTGTGCCCAAAGAGCCCGTGACTCCGTGGGAAGAACACACTGGAGCAGGCTGCTCCTGAAGGACGGCACCCCGTGGGAGGGACCTGTACCGGAGCAGTTCATGAAGAACTGCAGCCTGTGGGAAGGACTCATCTTGGAGAAGCTGGTGGAAGACTCCCATGGGAGGGACCCCAAGCTGGAGCAGGGGCAAAGTGTGAGGATCCCTGAGGAGGAAGGAGCAGCAGAGACAGCGTGTGATGGACTGACCACAGCCTGTTCCCCATCCCCTCCCCCTGTGTGGGGAGGAGGTCGAGCAAGTGGAAGTAAAACTAAGCCCAGGGAGAAGAGAGGGATGGGGAAAAGGTGTTTTAAAGATCTGGTTTTGTCTCTCATTATCCTACTCCCATCCTTATCGGTAACAAAGTGATTTTTTTTTCCCCAGGTGGAGTCTGTTTTGCCTGTGGTGAGTGATCCCTCCCTGTCCCTGCCTTGACACACGAGACTTTTCTTCTATTTTCTCCTCTCCATCCCACCGGGGGAGGAGTGAGCCAGTAGCCATGTGGTGCTTCGTCTCTGGCTGGGCCTAAACCACAGCAGAGATGCAGTTCATTCATCAGAGGGAAGGGATGCCATCCAGAGGGACTTTGACAGGCTTGAGGAGTGATCCCATGTGAACCTCATGAAATCCAACCAGGCCAAGTGCAAGATCCTGCATCTGTGTTGGGACAAATCCCAGTATCAATACACACGGGAGTATGAATGGATCGAGAGACGCCCTGAGGAGAAGGACTTGGGGGTACTGGTGGATGAAAAGCTGGACATGAGCCGGCAGTGTGCGCTGGCAGCCCAGAAAGCCAACCGTATCCTGGGCTGTATCCAGAGAAGTGTGGCCAGCAGGGCGAGGGAGGGGATTCTCCCCCTCTACTCTGCTCTCATGAGACCCTACCTGGAGTGCTGTGTCCCTTCCCAACATAAGAAGAACATGGACATGTTGGAGTGAGTCCAGAGGAGGCCACGAAGATGCTCCGAGGGCTGGAGCACCTCTGCTATGGGGACAGGCTGAGAGAGTTGGGCTTGTTCAGCCTGGAGAAGAGAAGGCTCCGGGGAGACCTTATAGCACCTTCCAGTACCTGAAGGGGCTACAAGGAAGCTGGGGGGGACTTTTTACAAGGGCCTGTAGTGACAGGACAAGGGGTAACGGGTTTAAATTGAAAGTGGGGAGGTTTAGATTAGATATCAGGAAGAAATTCTTCATGGAGAGGGTGGTGAGGCACTGGAACAGGTTGCCCAGAGAAAATGGGACATCCCCATTATTGGAAGTGTTTAAGGACAGGTTGGATGGGGCCATGAGCAACCTGGTCTAGTGAAATGTGCAGATTGGACTACCACCCTGCTGCAATACTATTGTTGGATTGGGAATGTTGAGTACTCTTTTGGTCGTCTTTGCTACAGAGCATGAAATTACAAATACGTTTGCCCTTCGCAATGCTGGTCAGAGACGCTCAGTAAGTGTACATATGTAGGTGGTGGTAAGTGCAGTCCACTGGTGTTTGGGTAAGGTCACGTGTTGTGTTTTGAGTGATGTTTTAACATCATACTGATACTTGAACAGCTCTTCAGAAGCTGCCACATCCACAGTGTGATCAATACCTCTGTCTAAATCATGAGAGGAAAATACAACAGTAAAAAGTCAACAGTAAGTTTCAAAAGTGCTTTTATTAAGACACCAAACCTCCACTGAACAGACCCAGATAGTCACAACAGCAGTTTCAGCTGAGCATGCAAGGTATCAAACACAAGCTACTGCTTTGCATTTCACCCTGAAGGCTAGTGCCCACCTTCTGCAAACGGTGCAGATCCACTGAAACCAACAGGTAAATCCCAGTCACGTCCCTTTCAAGCAGCTCAGGATTCTATGTACTAAAACTAGAACAATATTTATGGTAGAATAGCTTACCCTTTCACTGTGTGCAGAAGGTAAACACATGATAGATTTGAGAGCAAACGGAGCGAAAGTTAAGAGACTCCTGCATAATTAAAGCTAATGGTTGTGCTCATCAGTCTCTAAGATTGCAAAGATAATTCGCAGTTTCACTACTGAATTGCAACCAAACGGACTTTTTTTTGCGTCAGGATCCCATAACTGGTACTTCAGCAAGGAAAAGTCAAGTCGAAGATTTTTACTCCTTATAGATTCACTTGAACGAAAAGCAGAAAGCAATGATTATTCTGAAATTCACTGATGTATTTAAAAGGTGTATATATAACCTCTAAGATCGGCCTGTACAGCCTTTTGCAAAATGTAGAAGTCCTTTACTCAGTAATCTTATTTCGTAACGGGAATTTTACCAGGAGGATAGAAAAGCAGCTTTCCAATGCTACTCTGTACCAAACTATCAGACCTAAACGCCATGGCTACTCAGAGTATTGAGTTCAAGTTAATGACGAACTTTCACTAGGGTTATTTATAACGGTATCCACTGAGCTTGAAGAGGAATTATCTTGCTCACTGTAAATTACTGAGTCACATGTGACCCAGACACAGCCTACTCTATGACTGTGCAGGAGGACAGCACGCAGCAATCAGAACCAAGGAGGGGTGGGGACAAGTTACCACCCTGCTTTACTCTCCATCTTCTAAAAAAAAAATCACTGTAGTGGAGGTTTGGGGCAGCAAAGTGAGGAAAGCTCTGGGTAAGAGTCCTCCAGGAGATGCTTCCCATATGGAAAAGATTTCTGTTCCAGTTTGTCCAGTTGAAAAGACTGTTGTTGTATGTAAGGGAGCATGTAAGCTAAACCTTTGCTGCTGCACTGATGTTAGGGTTTTTGCACGCAGGGAAAATTCCGCTCAAACTTCTAGCTGCTCTGTTGCAACCAGAGTGCTCCCACTTAGGGGGAGGCAGCACGCTCTGTGGCTCAACTGCACAATCACTGTGGCCTAATTAAACAAAATACATAGGTACCAATTGACGTACCTGGAAAAAACACGGGCTGCCAGTAGCAAAAACAGTTTCTTTTTTTTTCCACCAAGTCTTATCAGTTAAAGAATTTACAATCAAAGCTCCAAACTCCTGCTGAGGAACACTATGAGTAGGTTAAGCCCCAGATTCATGGTGCCTTTTCTTTATTGGGTGGCAAACCCAATACTCGTTCTCTCCAGCTTCTGTATACTTAAGGCGTTGCACAATTAGAACTTCCACATTGCCGCAGCCCAAAGTTTCAACCTCCCCTTATGCAAACAGAATTACAGACTGAAAAGGAGATCACACTAAGGGTTTGCCGATTTACTTCCTGGAATATTTATAGGAACATGCAGCTTGTGAACAGTAACGGCACAAGTGATGCTAAGATGGGCACATAGCGACGCAGCACAGTGGGAGAGCCAGATACTGGAACTGGAATAGAGAACCAGGAAGAAACATTTCTTTTTTCCCTTCTATTTTCTCCATGGAAAAAAACTTCCAAGCTTCACTTCAATCTGGAGCTGCAGTCACAAATAGTTCTTAGGACATCAGGGAAGAGCCGGATTGCCAAAAAAATTAAAAAAAAAAAGAGAGGGATACAGAAGCCTTTCATATGTGACATTAATTTGGGAGAGTCATCGTTGCAACCAGTCATGACCACCATGGTGAAGAGTAATGAAAGCCAAATGCTGAGTGAAGACAAGCTTCAGTTCACCATGTGATGAGACAAGGTCCAACTAGAACAAATAAAAAACAAACATGATTGAGAAAGTTAATCAACCAAAGCAAATAGGTAGGAAAGAAGAGCGGAGTAGCTCCAGCATCTAAAAGCAGCCATCAGCTGAGGCTCCAATGTGCTGATTACGTATAAGCATTATGAGGCTGACAATATCCTTTACGTTACAACCTCGTTGCACAACTCCACAATTCCCATTACTACCAAGAATTGCAATCACTCGTGACCACTCATGAGAGCAGAATGATGAAGGAAGACAAGCTGTTCTTCTCTCTCTGGAGAGACTCAGAGACTTCATAGGTAAGTTTTCATTTAATGGACCTGGATACGCCCTTTATGCTGGATTATGGCTCCCTAGTGTGACCTGTATCACTGATGGAGCTGTGCCGAGGAGCCCTGGGTAACTTCCCTCTGGGGTCCCGACAGGCAGCCCTGCCCAGCCTTTGGGAAGTAGCCAGAGCACCACCCTCAGCTATCTCCTAGGAGCTGCCCATAGATGGCTACAGAGGTGGTCTCTGTAATGTAAGACTCAGGGGAACAGAGCTAATAGTGGCTGTTCAAGACCTTACAAGCAGAGAGCTGGGATAGTCTCCCCTGTCCTTTCTCTGTGTTAAACATGATTGTCCTCAGTGAAGCAAACTAAGTTATCTCCAAACATCATCATGATGAGTCTAGTGAATGGTCATGGCAGCTGCACTGTCATAGGTGAGGGCTCTGTTAGGAAAGAGTTACTGGCCAACTCTGGTAACAGTGTCAAGTAAGCCTGTTCCCATGAACAAAACACAGATTTGCAGTAAACAACCTTCAGTTGTGAAGCAATGTTAGGTGTTCTTTTCCAGAAAACCAGCTTTCTCACCTATCTCTCCTCCTCTTAAAGGAACAAACATACAAATGGGGGTGAGCAGCGAGAACACCATCATTTTACAGAAAAAGTGCTGAGTCCTATGGTACTCTGGAAAAGTGTTAAATTCCCAGGTTGTAGAAACGTGTGGTGGTGGTTAACACTCCTCAGAGCTGTCTCCTCAGGCTCTCTGCAGGCACTTGCAAGCACTGCTTATGCATTACCAATATTCAAGCTCATTGTTTAACATTCCACTATTTTCTTGAAAAATACTCCCTCAACAAGACAACGACAAAAAAAACCCCAATCTTTTGCAGAAAGGGAAAACTTCTGAAGCAGATAAAGTGAGTGGTAAAGTTTCTCTCCTTTATTACACTAATCAATGATCCAAACCCAAAAATCACATGCTTTTTGTGGAAATGGTTATTGGTGTTCTTCTGAAGTGGTGTGTCATTTACTCTGACTGAGACAAAAGACATGTAGGAAGATAAGGAAGAGAAGGCTGTCTTCCTCCTCTGCAGCCTGCAGCATTTGGAAATAGACAAGAATAGTAGGAATTTCATTCTTACTTCTATGACCTTCAGCCACAGCAAAGAGGACAGGAATTTCAAATACCCATAAACCGATGATGCTCATCTACAAGTATTTAACCATTTCAGGAAGAGCTAAACAGCTAAAAAAAGTAACTGATCATGATTCAGTACTTACATCTGGTAACCTGGAAATTGTTAATCATAGAACACTTGGTAGCTGAAGTTGTCAGACTTGATCCTGAAGTTGTATCTTCCCACCTTTCGTTGGTACTTGAAAACGAGAAGGCTCACAACTCCCAGCACAAAACCAAACACAGCAAAGGCAATGAGGATGATGTATCCAACTCCCATCCCAGCCTCCTTCTCTCTCTTCAAATCAGATGCTAAAGGAAACAAGAGTTGAAAAAAAAAAAATGCAGCTTTGAAAATCTTTAACCTTTTCCTGGGGTAAGAAACAAGCCTTGCCTACCAATCAGCCAGCATGCATGTTGAAGCCCAGAGCTGTGATACAGAACTGAATCAGCCTTTTGGGGAGGGCGATTCTCATGGATCCGTGAGCCACAGTCCAGGTTCTTTATTTACATACAAGCGTAGAGTCCCTGTAGATGTGTGATGTGTCTTTGGAATTCGACTCCACAATTTTCTGTTAAAATAAGAACTGAAGGATCGGCACCGGTGCCTTTTAGAAATGCCACCTTACTTTCAGAATGACCCTAGAGGTGAAGCATTCTCCCATCTCAATCCTGCCCCCATCCATCTACGATTATTGAAAAACCCTTGATTTGCTTTTATCTCATCTATAACACTTTTTGAAACACAAAGTATTTAGGGAAGGATTCTCCACGTGTGCTGGGTCTCTAAACTCCCTTTCCAGTCAGCAGAGATCTGGCTGGAGCCGTCAGTGGAAGCAGGCAAGTGACTCACACTGAGGTGGTCACTGTGGGCTCAACTCTGCAGCCTGAGCACAGGCACCTGGTGCCATCTGAGAAGCCCAAGGGTGTCCACACTGTCTGCACAGGTCTGGCAGACATGCCATGGGACCTGTAGTCTTTTGGAATAGCACCAGACACTGAGGGGAAGGAAAGGATGGGGGGCCGGGGGTCACGAGCAGTAAATGCCCGTGTGCAGTCAAGTCCCGTGCTGGCAGTTGTCTCGCTAGGCTCCACAGACCAGCAACAGAACGTGTTCACCTGGTTCACATGTAGACACTTCCATGTATTTGTCCAAATCTCCAAGAGGAACCCCCTCTCCCTTTAGCATTATGCTTCTCTTCGTGTTTGTACAGGCACTCTGGCACACTCCTAATTCATTCTTGTAAATGCTTGACGCACCTATGAAAATATATGTCTGCGTATGTAAATAAGTGGACTTTTTTAGCCAAGCACTTGTCTTTCTGTGTACCTCAGGTACTGCACAAATGCTAATGCATACGTGCCCGTTATCAGAGAGAAGGTCTTTGGCCAAAGGGCGCTGCTGGCAGCCACAGAGGTGTGTAATAGCAGCGCCCAAGCTACCTAACGTTCAGAGCACCATTACAAGACAGGCAAAGGCAACGTTGCATAATATATTTTGGGTTATTTCTGAATTTCAGGAATAAAAAAGGAAGATACACAGTGGAAATGGCAGCCTGTAGCCAGACACAGATAGCACAGGCCTTCCTGAGGACATGTATCCGTGGTCTTTGCTATAGCATGTGGCCAAGCAGTAGCAGAGCAGCTAAAGCTTTTTGCACATTTCACTGCAGCAGCTTACCTGCCAGCATAATTCATGTCGTCTCCTTCAACACAGAGATGCACATCACTCTCTGGGTCTAGCCTCACAGTTAAAATGGAATGTGAGTATCCAAACTGGAAATAGGTAACAACAGCTAGTAGTGCCACCTTTGCCCAGGAATTGATACAGTACAACCCAAAAGAAAGCTCCTCTCACCAGAGTTCTTTTTGAGGAGTGACGAATATTAGGAATTCATTGGGGTGTCCAGGGAAAACGGGAGCGAGATCTACTTGATACAAGCGCTGTACGAAGAAAGCTGTATTAATTGCTAAGTTTTAAAAAAAGGAGAACTAATTCAGAAACCAACACGGAAGACCTATTTTAACACACTAATACTTGCATATTAAGGAAGGAAAATACAATATGCTGTCAGACCCAGTTTCTAGGTCCAAAAGGACATTGTGACCGTCACAGTAGGGGAGAAAAAAATA
Source organism: Eurypyga helias (assembly GCF_000690775.1). Taxonomy (NCBI): domain Eukaryota; kingdom Metazoa; phylum Chordata; class Aves; order Eurypygiformes; family Eurypygidae; genus Eurypyga; species Eurypyga helias. The sequence continues at coordinate 33,399 of NW_010256248.1, forward strand.
CCCTGAACCCACTAACAGTCCAGCATTAACTCATCTCCACAGTCAGAAGAGAGTTAAGTGACTGGCAAAACAGACAACCAGCAGGAGGAACAGGGGTGACTTCTGTCTACTCACAGCAGCCACATCTCAAAACTCTGACATTGGTGTGTACAAATACTCTCAATGAGTGTTTTAGGCTAATGAGATATGAATGCAAATGGATGGAGGAGCCCAATGGACGGAAAATGGTAGGGGACATCACTCGGGGTACATGCAGAAGAGGCAGATCCACAACAAATTAGACCTTGCTCGTACACAGTGCTGGTGTTCGCTCCCTATTAACCTGTACTGTACCACTCCACCAGATGAACGGAGGTGCTGTACATCAGCTGTGCTCTGCTACTTTCCCTCAATGCAGTAACGAAGTCAATACCAGGACTCCACAGAAACACAACACCACAACCTCTTATCTCCTCTGATTTTGGACTTCATAGCTCAATATAATCGCTAACAGTGTAAGCACTTGAGAAATCGATTGCAGTCTAAAACATTCGTGCTGCTTTCACACTGTGTTGGTTTTAGTCAGGACAGAGCCAAGGTTAAACCACGCACGGCACACACTTTGCAACTGTAGTAACTGTTGGATTTTGTGGTGGTTGTGCTTGCTACCCCATGCAATCAGCTACACAAAGCACTTCCTCCTCTCCCTTTCCACATTCCCTTGACAATCTGACAGTCACTTCATCAAGGAGAGCACATGCTTTTCCACACTACCACATGACTTCAGTGAACACCCACTCCTGAAAAGATGTGCAGAAGGGCAAGAACACCTTGTACCACAGGTCTTGGGTTCCTATGCCAGTGAAAAAGAATTTTAAAATCATAGTCACTCTGTGTCTCCTTTTGGTAAGCATCTATTCATAACTCACCTGTTGATTTACACAAGGGTCCCCAGGACGTTCTGTGGGAAGCGATGGTTTCACCAGTCTTCAGGGATCGAGCGGCATGGCACCTCTGCAACAATCAGTACAAACTCCAGCAAGTAACATGGCTTACTAATTAAAAACACAAAGCCTTCTGAGGAGTATGTGGAAGCCCAGTGGTATTCTCACTCACTGGGGCTTTTGTTTCTTAATGTTATGCTTTGTTAAACTGAAATGAGCACCAAATGGAAGTGCAAAAGAAATGACATTAGGAAACCATCAGTATAAAATCTGTAATTAGTCACACCAGAAAACACTGCTGTGAACAGACATTTTACACAGACAATCTCTTTCTTTTCATTAACGTTCTGTTTGTGTTAGAGAAACCTTAGGGTGGACGTTCAACCCACTGTCAGCAACAGTGTCTTTAGCCAGGTCAGCCCCCATAGACATACCCATGTAGCTGCGACTCTGGCCTACCCTTGAACAGCTTTCCCAGCTAGGCACACCCGTAGAGAATACGGTCACATAGCTGCTCCCTTATGTCAGTGATTTTTTGGCTCCACGTGGCCATGGAGCAGCCATATTCCACCAAACATGTTTGGTGGTGGCACATTTCTCCTCTTCCCATTCAAAGCTGTGGTTCTTACTCATTTCTTACTGCATTGCTCCCCTGCCTGTCTATTCTTTCCTACTCTAAACTTTACAGCAGCTTACTCTCTTCCACCAAGAAAACAAGGAATAAAAGGACTGGATAAGAAGAAATAATACAAGATGTAAGTTTCGATTTTGTGGGCAAAGAGCTGAAGCAAACCCGCCTTGAAGCCAGCCAGTATCCTCCAGAGTGGCAGACAGATCAAGGGATCAGATCCCAGACCCTGGGCACTCTCCCAGCCATCTCACATTATTTCCACACATACTGTGTTCTTGCTCCAATTTTCCTTGATCTTTGCACCTCCTGCAGCTTCCCCTCCCTTCTTTGTAAAAGCCATTGTCATCTTTGTAGATGTGCCTAGAGCTTGTCTTCTCTGCACAACATTTTAATCTCAATCTAAGATACTGAATTCACTGACTTTTCAAAAGGGGTAAATTTTGCATGGGAGAAATAACAATATATCTCTCATATATATATATATGAATAATATAGAAGTGAGTAATATAAAATGTATGAAAGAGGGCCTCACTGATTAACTCTGCTGTGCCTTGTTTACTGCAGATGTCAATCTCAATCAAACCTCATCATGGGACAGCAGAATTACCCCACCCCCAGACCATTGTAATTCAGACCAAAGCCAGTCCTTCAGCTAACTGTGTTGCTAAACTCCAACCCACACAGCTAAAGCCTGCTCTAACAGCACACTGGGCAGCTCCTAGCAAAGCAACTTCGTTACAGTGCCCACACCAGCCCACGCAGTCCCTGTCCCTCTTATTCCCCTGCCCCTGGATGCACGGTTTGCTCAGGGAGGGCACCACCTCCCCCGAAGGTGGGCTTTGGCTGGGGGTTGCTGAAGCACTGTTTTTTTAACAGGCAGATTCAGCTGTGAAGCCAGGAGCCATCTTTCCAACTGCTGTTTGGGTTTCCTGTCCCCACTTCTTTTTTTTTTTTTAATCTGGAGGAAGCTTTATACTTTGAGAAAGGAAACAAGTATCTTCTGCTAGCCACTTTTAATCATTTAGGAAGAGATCGTTTGCTTTATAATGGGCTTAAGCAGAGTTATTTAGAGCATGAGGAAAGTGTTAAACAATGGAGGAACACCACACTGCTAATGAAAACATCCTTGATAGGAAAAAAAAAAAAAAAGCCAGGAAGGTTGGCAGAGGGAGAGGAGAATTCCTGTGTGCCTGCAGTAAAATAAATAAATAAATAAATAAAGCTTCATCAGCAAAAACTGTTTTTTTCTGATTTCTGTGGTAGCAACACGGTTTTAGATGAAGCAGTGTGTATCACTTACTTATAACTAAAAAGAAACAAAGCATTGCTTTGGAGCACAGATGATTAGAAACTGAAGTCGTTACCAGAATATTGCTTGGTTTCCACCTTTGAAAAGAAACAGGGCTTTTAAAAGCCATCATAAACTCTGTTAGATTCCCCGCCCTAGAAACTTAATGCCATGGAGCTTCCCTTCCTGGCACCTAAATTCTCACCTGGAGAAGCAAATCGACAGTAAAGCATCCCAAATCAGTTACTCGGACAGACTTTGCTGCTGACACTGCCCATGTGGGTGCTTGCTTTTTTGTGACACGTCCATCTGAGCCAACACACTTCTGAACGCCCATCTCACTGCGAGCCCTGTTCATTACCCTCTAGCCACCTCTCGGTGGAGACGAAAAGGCTCCGATACCCATTTCTGTGCAAGGCCCACGCTTTTAGCCACAAGGATGAGGAACAGGCAGAAAGGCGGACACTTCCATATAGTTGTAGTCTTTCCCCACTCCTCCCTGCTCTCAGCAGAGAATGCAGGAAAACTTTAAGAGCTATTTTAAACCCTGTATGGAAACATCACTCCTTCCATTCCATAGCAGGACCGCATATGGCATGTCGGAGAAAAACAGCATATCCGAGCAAACCCCTTACCGTCCTGCAGGTGCTTCCTGGTGTCTCCATACAAATACGAATTTTGCAGTGTAAGTAAACCACGGAATTGTTGACAAAGGAAAAAATTTTCATCTTAAACTGTGCTTTGCTTGAGTTCCCATTCTCTAGCAGTGTGGTATACGTGTTTGGGATGGGACAGCTGAAAAGGAAGAGACAAATCACACACAGCAGCTAAGGCCACGGAAGGCACGTTGTGGTCGCAGCAGGTAACTTGGGTTGCAAGGCTCCCTTAGAAAGCCGCAGCCAGACCCGCCAGAATACAACTCTCCAGCACTGCAGGGGTGATAAGGGGATGTTTGTTGCTTTATTCTCCCAGTATCCACATAGAATAGAAGATTCGAGAAATGGTTAGAGTTGGGAAAGAAGGGATTAAACTTGGTTTCACCAAATACAGTATTAAAAGGAATAGCTTTCATTACTGAGCAAAAGGACTATCCTATACTTCCAGGTGGCAGATAAGCCCAGGGAATACATCAGGGTGAGATTGGGGGTCCAGATAAGAACTAACGTCTTCTTTTACCAGAGGCTGCATTAATACTGTCTGTGAGTCACAACACATAGGAATCAACTAACCTACACCTTCATTGATGAGACTTACATAAGTTCTTGGTAATATCTGAACCACAGAGAAATGGATAAAGCACACAGTTTTCAATGTTCTTCCACTACTGCCTGCCAAACCCACCCAATTCTTCAGGTCAAATGAACAATCCCTTTACAAAACTATGGGGAAGGCAACCAAACTCAAACAACTACCACATTACCCTTTGAAAACACTCTCTCTTCCTACCTACCTTCCTTGTTCAGAGAAGATGTGACCGGTCAGAAAGGTAAGGGACTGTGTACATGAATGATAACACACATAAAAGGTATTTAAAATATAACACATTAGTAGCCATCACCACTGGAAGAGCCAAGGTATGGCGCATGCTATTTGTAAGTGGCATTGCTGTACCTGTTGCTGATAAAAGCAAATGAGAGGGGATCCACTGCATTATTAGTTGGAGTTGCCCAGCAGTCAGTGAGGACCACCTTGAGCTTGCTCTCTGTGCTCTGGATCCCCACTTCAATCAGTACATCGTCACTGGCAGAGACACTGAAATTTTTTGGTATTGGGGAGTTTCCGATAAACAACTGCATTTCTGTTCTGAAGTGTCCAGATCCATGCAAATCCTCAAAGATGGTGTAAAGTCTGAAAAAACAATTAACCTCCTTTAAAGACCACAAATTTGACTGTGTGTTTCTATAAATCAGTGCCTGCTTCTCCACCAGTTGTGCATTTAAGTAGTGAAGAGTTATCTGCAGTCCAGGATGTTTAGACATTGTTCAAGAGGAAAGGGTGAAAACGCACGGAGCTTTCAGTTGGGAAGGTAGGGAGCATGGAAACACAAGAGGGAAAATCCTAAGAGTGGAATGTCTTGGCAATGCAAATAGAGTGAAGAGAGATATTGGAGAGGAGCTGAAGGGGAACAAGACTATCAGCTGTCTTAAAATTCAAAATAAGGAGAGTAAAAGCTTAGTGAAGAAGAGCCAAAAAATGATGGAGAAGGGACAAATCTGAGCAGTGAGGGACATGAGAAAATTACAGAGCGCAGAGAGAAGGGACCTGACAAAGACTTTGTGGGGGGATAGAAGATGCAATGTCTGGAGGGTTAGGAAACAGAAATTAGACTTGGTGATGATAGCTTAAGCGTGGTGCTAGGCCAGAGAAAGGAGGTGCACTTGCACCAAGGGAGAACGTCCACCATCAGAGCAAAGCTTGCGCTGCCGCCTTTTCTGTGAGCATGGGTTTGACTTCCTGTGAAGAGTGGATTCAATCCCATCTTACTTGAAGATGAGGCCTTCCATAAAGAAGTATTTGCATTACATATCTTCTCTGTTTTCCAAGTTGATCAAATAAGGATTTGTGGGGGTAATAATTTGCCATCCCTCAGCACCCACATAGCAGTGTGCATGCCTACATCAGTTGAAAAAATATCATTGTTATGTTCCAAAAGCAGGAAAATACTGTTATTGCTACACGGGATTGCCCAGGAAGGCAGAGAGATGTCAGGAATTCCAGCTCCTGAACCTACACCAGTAGCTCACAAAGGTTTATTTTCAGCTATGCTTTAGCCAGGCAATGGCCAGGCTTGGTGACTGTTGGATCTATTGACACATTATGGGGAGGAGGAGAGAAGCACACGGCAGGGATCCCCTGAGCACAGGAGTCCCAGGATGGCAGACTACTTAGCACAGCACATACTGTGACTGGAGACAGCTAAGGTCCCAGGGCATTTTTCCAACGCAGCAGCACTCAGCCACACAACAGCATTTCTAAGCAGAGAGCGCTGTTACTTACCCTTCTGCAGTGTATCCAGAGGAAGTCAAGAGATCGTTTTGAAATACACAGTGAATGGGACTGGCAATTTTTAAGTGCTGGATTACTCCCTGAGAAGACACGTTAGTCCTAAGGATGGTTTTCACTACAGTATTAGTTATGTTCTGAAACACAGAAAGAAGAAAGCACAACTTGTGACTGTCAGTGTTTCTAGGGATATAGCAGAGCTACAGACTTACCACGTTCAAGTGCTTAGGTATTCTCAATTCTCCTGGCTGCAAAAATCAAACAGATTAAACCTCTAGTATCTTAGTTGCTGTACAGTGAGACAACACATATCCACTCATCTTCCTCCTCCTCCTCCTTAGTATTCAGTGATCATTGCTCCAAGACATTTCTATACTTTGTCATGGCCTGAGCATAGCCTTTGGTTTGGGATCCAAAGAGAAAGCCATCACTTTTTGTCCCCAGTACTGGTAGCAATTGGAATATTTGTCTAAATACGATGATGAAATTGCTTTTAAGAAAAGAGAAGCTTCTGACAGCTGCCAAGGGACCCCAGAGAAGCCCTTGAGTTTTGCTGCCTGACCTCAAAGATTCCCCTTCTCTTTCTTGCTTGCCCCTCATCCCAAACAGGAACTTCACCATCACAGGAAGGGGGTTTCTTCCTCCAAAGAGATTTCTTAGTCCACCATTTCAGCAACTAATAGACTGTACTCCTAGCTGAGGATCTACCATTGCCCCTCCCCTCCAGCTCCCTCATCTCCCTGAGAGAAAGAAGTGCTCTGGGGCTTCTTTACATTCACCCACTCAGGGGACTTACGGTCTCAATTTCAGTGCCACAGTCACTCCAGCCGGCCTGCAGCATGACGTGGGTGCTATTGCTGATGCTCACGTTGCAGCGAGGCTCCCCCAGGTACAGGGAGGTTTCAGGGATAGACTCCTGCTGTAAAAACCTCTTCTGGACAGCAAGGACAACCTTCTCGATTTCACAAAACACTCTCACTGCATCTTTAATGGAAACCTCCTGGGCAGGTTTAACGACGGGGACAGGAGATGCTTGAGGAGAAACGTCGGGAGTTGACACAGGATCTGTGGTGAGAGGAGGCAGCACCACGCTGGAGAAAGTGGTGTTCTCCAAAGCTTTGTGCTCAGTAGTAAAATCCAGTGAAGCAGGGACAGAAACGTGAGTTGAAGTTTGCAAAGATGTCGCAGGTAAAACGGTGTTGTGTACAGGTTTCTTATCCGTCACTGCTGCCTTCTGGCTGATAGGAAATGCTGAAGAGTGGCAAAAATAAAGGTACTGCTGTAATTTACAGGTTCAGATTGATTTCATAAAGTAAAAGCAAGCTCTTAGGAGGAAATTCACAGTTACTGGCAGGAAACTAGCTGCCTCTGTTTAACCTGCCCTACTTACTGCCAAAGCTGTTGCTTTTTGTAAGAAAAAGCCTGAGAGATACATAAAGTGACTGTGAGTAAAGCTGAAGTGTGTTATTTCCTGAGAGCAGCAATAATTAGTGTGCTCAAATAAAACGTGGAAACACGGCTTTTGGAAGATCAGGGCTTGCAAGAGATCCCCAACTGTAAGTTGCTCATCAAGTGCTCATATGTTATGGCCTAATGCTGCAGGAGACTGCACACTTCTGGATGTGGGGTATAAACTGGTGCAGTTTGTTAAAAAACCCAGCCCCATTTGTGACCAGTTGGTATCCAAAAGTTATGACCCTGAATGAACTAGAAAACCCATTTTGGGGGAAGTGCAGGACAGACCTCATGTAGCAGGCCCACACTGCACATACATGTCCTGTGAGACACACAGGGGAGTTGAACAAATGTGTTAGTAGCAACCTTAATGGTTTCAGGAAGATTGCAAGCAGGGGAAAAGGGGAAGCACAGGTTGAGGACAATGTGTATGTCAAACACCCGACATCCAGCACAGGCTCTGGGATTAGCCCGTGGCTCTTTGCTGGTAGAAACAACCTAAGTATTCATCCACCATTGACTTGGAGAGCACCAAGATAATTTTCACCTGCAGTGAAACACAAAGGTTGTGTCTCACGGCACAAAAATTCTCTTAAATAATTTTAATGACTTGTACATACAAATAGCATCTATTTCACAAGCAACCTATAAAATCTGTACATATATATATATATATCCTTCTGGAGATATATATATATATGTACATATATATCTCCTTCTGGAATTCCCCAGCTTTTGGAAATGCCCCAAAGTAAGAAGTTGTTGATTTGAACGTAAGAGGAAGAAAAAGAAAAGTCTGAGCTCTCTGAGAACTGAATTTCCCAAAAGCTCATTATTGTAATGCTAAATATCTTGGTTAAACAAAACTGAACAAAGGTTGGTATCAGTTAAATCCCTGTGACTTCAGCCAAAGAGCAGCTTACCACTGTGGTTACAAAAACAAATATAAATTACTGAAGAAGCCTAAAATAATTTAGGAGCTTGAAGACCCATCATACATCGGCTAACATAGGGATTTAATTTAAGGAAGAGAGAAGACAGATTGAGTCATATCAAAAAGTAGTTTATAATACCAACATTTCATCCCTGCTGCCTTATAGAGTTCAAACCACATACCTAGTGCTTCCTGTTACCTTCTCTATTATCTCTGCTGTCCCCTCTGCTGCTGCTAATGAAAATAACGAACCATCTTGAAAATCCTATCTAATTTTAATGATAAATATGAGAAAACAGAACTGTTAAAAAAAAGGTACAAAGATAGCATTAAATACTAACATAGTAAAGTCTCGGAGTATTACAGTCAGAAATAAAGCCCACTGCAAGACTTTTCCTGTTAGAATCCAGCTGAAAACAACAAACCAAATTCATCCCTGGCAAAATCTCAACACCTGTGGCAAGTGTGACCATGACCCAGTAAAGATCAGATCACTAAGCATTCAGTTAGCCATTAGATAATTAAAAAATGTTTGCCTTCACAGCTTCTTCCAGGCCTTTCTGGATGCATATCAGCAAATCCTTCATTGCAGCTGCACTGGTAAAACCCAAGGGTGTTATGGCACGAGGCATCTGGGGAGCAGTCATCTTCTTCACTTTTGCACTCATCATAATCTGTTTGGAATATTTAAGCAGAAGGCAAAGGTAGAGAGTGTATGAATGAAAATGTGATGGTTCTGGAACAGGAGCACGGTCGTATCATCACAATATCACACCTCTTAGCTGCAATACTCTACTGTACGTGTCAGGCAGCTGCTGGGTCCCGAAGAGGTGGGATACTGGAAGCACAGCCCAAGGGGCCAATTGCAAGGCACTGGCAAAGCCCTCTGGGAGCTGTGTACCAGTGATGCTCAGCAGATACTGAAATGTAAGCACCCTGCTGCCAAGCTCCCGCCCTCCTAAACTGATCAACAGCACAAGGGGATGCTTCTAACCGCAGGGGCTTCCTCAGCTGCGGAAGGATTTACTAACTTCAGTAAATTTACTAACCTCGGGAGTATTTCATATTTCATACTCCTGAGATGGTTAGTAAATGCCCAGTATGAAGGATGCAGGAGGGTTCTGTGACTGGTCCAAGTTGCAGCCTAGATGTTTTCTTAATTTTCACTTGGCCAATATTTTCACTTTTGAAAGGAAAAACATGCTTTACTTCCCTTTCTCTTCCCAAGGTATATTTTATAACAATATTCTGTGGACAGAAGTATCATGTTAAGGATATAGAATTGGTAGGGTTTTTTCAGAGATGACACATCGACTTGTGAAACAGAATTCATCAGTGGTTAGTCAGGAGACTACTGTTTCTGGTTACCAACTTAAATTACGTATAAAGGAAAAGAAGTTGTACAATCAGTCATTGTGCTGGTCTTGGTGAAGTGTGGACTTTCATCTGAACTCCTGACCCACAGGCATGTGAGGAAAACACAAGCTCCCAGAACAGAAGAATTCTCGTGTTCGTGTATTTGTTTCTTGGGGTTTCTACCTCATGCAAAATTATCAGAGCAAAGCAGAGGGAAATGTGTTTCAAAATTATTCTAAAGAGAGGCAGTTAAGCCTGTGTAGACACCTGTTTCCACTGGTAGTTTATAAAGCCCTCAGTTTGTGACCACTGTTTCTATCGCCTCCATATCTTCTTCTCTTCAAATTAATGCTAGCTACGCAGAAAAAGACCAGTTGGTTTTGCCCTTTTGGATCAGGAGTACCTCACTTATTTCATCTTTTGGTGTTCTCTGAAACAAAAGTTTATTGGATGGATAAGAAGGAGCAATATAAGAAGAGAATGGCTTTTCACCCGTCAGTTTTACAGATACCTTTATCTTAAAAATTACAGATTAATAACAGGCTTTATCATCTTTCTAGTTCTGAAGAACTACTGGGATACAAGCCGCTCCTTACCGTTTATGGAGAGACTGCTCTTGTCAACTGTGAAGTAGGTGCTGTGTTCAAAGGCATCACGGAAAGTGGTGATGATGTAGTAGATGTCCACATCTTCTGCAATCAGTAAATTGAAACTTACCACTGTGCTCCCATTACTAACACCCATTATCAACACTTTAATCAGACCAGCATCCATCTGCTGAAGAACCTCAAGGGGCAGAGATTTATGTACCTGGAATAAAAACAAAATGCATGCGGAGATGGATGGACAGAAGCAATTACATTTTAGGCTTTGTACACTGTCCAGAAGAGAGCATTATGGATTACAATTGGGGTTTATATTCTGAAGGGAAGCAGCAGAAAATTGATCTTTTGCTTTGGAATGTTTCCACTCTACAGCAGCTGAAGGATATGGTATGTATCTAACCATGAATATTAAATAAGCTAAATGATGAAGATACCTCCTCTGCCATTTGGCAGAGGTCTTTGCCTCTGGTAAAAGCAGGGCAGGGAGGAGATCACAGGGAAGCTCCCATGTTCTGCCTCTCAAATGCCCGCAGGGAGAGGGGGCAACCCAATATGTGGAGGAGCTGCCGATGGAAGTTGAGATGCCTCCTGATACTCCACACTGCCTGTATGACTCAGAGGGATCCCTCAGCTCAGGACTGTAGCTTCATTACAGCTGAGAGCAGACCACCCCCAAGCCTTCCTTCACAGGTGATTTCTTACCAGAACCAAGCAAATAATGCCTCTTTATAAACACACAGAGCAGGGTAAAGAACACAGAAAGGTGTGTTGTTTCATCAGCACTGCTACACAGGTCAAGCTTCCATCAAGCTAGTCTTCAATTTGATCTCAGAAATATTTCATTAGAGTCTTCCCTGAGGAGTATCCTATTTCTGCAAATTCTGACTGTCATCAGGGCACACAACCCTGACTCACCATCCTCCTCGGGAGTCCAAGAGCTATGCTAGGATATGGCTCTGCACTATTTTGGATACGAATGGTCACCCTCAAAGTATTGCAGCACCGAATCGCAGCTAAACTTAAGTCAGTCTAGAGAAATCAATAAAATAAGCGTTCACAGTAACCTTGGACTGCACTAGTGGTCTAAGAAAGAAAATGCCACCATTTTCAAAGGACACGGAGCCTTAGTCATGATAGCCCCACAGCCATCTCCTTTACCACACTGCAGAGCAGGATGGTCTGCTTTCTGTGGGATGGGAAAATCCAGCCCTGTGTGCAGCTTTGCATCAGCTGGGCTGCTCAGCTTTTCTACTGTTCAGCTCAGATGGAGGCACCAACCCCTCCCAAAGAGATAAAACAGACTAGAGCTGTATGTTTGACCTCTTTCTTTTCCACCCTCCAAGGCTGGGTACCTCTGGAGGGCAGCCACCTGTGGGAACATCACCTCCTCCCACAGAAGAGCAGTCCATGGAGTAGGCCACCTGGACATCACAGGAGCCCTGGGGGGATGTTCAACAGCATTTGCATTTCCAGCACCTTTTCCCTTCACCTCCAGCATTAGACACAGGTCAGGTGGCATCATCTCATGGAACCAACCCCTGACAAAACACAGGGCTAATATTAATTCTGCTTTAAAGGACATGCTGGGAAAACATTATACACAGAAATACAGCCTATGTCTGAGAAACTCACAACAAAGAGAAACTGGGAGACATCCTTTCAGTCCTCTTCCTCTAGTTGCCCAGACAAGGCGACTGATAAGACTGCACTGGACTACCTGCATGTCCCAAGGGAAAGCGGGACACACACACGCAAAGGTTTGCATGCCAGCTCTTGCCCCAGCATCTAACCTCAATGCAAGCAGAGCACATACCAGAAAACCAGATGCCCAGGTAAGCCCAGGCTGTGTGATAGCATCCATAAATGTTCTGAATTTTTCCATTAGAACTGTATGTTTTCTTCTCTCCTTTTCTCCAGGAGATGCTCACAGATTCTCTATTTCTTAATGTCTCTCACACATCCCTGGGAAGGCTTTTTGCATTCTTCCACACTTACAAACAGAAAGTTCAGTGACAGAAAGCATGGGACATACAACTTTCAAGCCTGCATCAGGCAGGTAGTACAGGCTGTTCTAAGCTATTGGTATTAAAATTGCTCTTGGAAACTGCCAGCAGCGGTGCAGCAGGAGACTGTCAACAGTAAGAGAGCAGCTCCCAGAAGCATGTGAAGGACAAAACCTATGCTTACCCTGTCAACCCTCCTGAGCCTGGGATATGTACAGCTTCTATATACAAAGCAGCCACTAGCTTGAATGCAGGACATAGAGAGATGGGAACACCCACAGAAACACCTAAATTTGTGCAATTCCTCAGCACACTTGCTCTTTGCCTTCATCCTCCAGTGGCTGTCAGGCTCACAGGAGATGCCAGCAGAGAGGAAGGCACAGAGCAGCAGAGGAACCGCACCGTAAGGGCCAGACGAGCAACACTTGGCCCAGGTGAGAGCTGATATGTGCCTGTGCAGGAAAGGCGCCCCTCTTTCCCAGTATATTGCTTTGCTTTCAGCCCTCTATTTAGGGTATATCCCTCACTTCCTTCCCTAGCTCAAATTTCCACAGAATTAAGGGGGCAGGGGAGGCTAAGTGGAGGTCACCTCCAACCCCTTCTTCCTCTGCATGTCTTCTTAAGGAAGTATCTGGAGCAGCAGAGCTGGATTTCAGCCACGAGTTTAAAGCAAAGCATTACACCACTGACATAAGCTCTGGGGTGCAGGCAGTGACTCCTATCAGGGAGATAAGGGTCAGCAGTGGGACCCAACGGGAGAAGCAGCCTTGTTTCTCTTGCACCCAAGTGCAGAGCTTGTGCAGTTTGTGCTGGATTCTCTGAGGTGATCACAGCTTTTGCACACCTATGTGCCAAGCCTGACCTACCTGCCTGCTGTGTGTTACCCAGCCCTAACTTAATTGCCTGCTATGTGTTACCCAGCCCTCCACACGATCCCAGATTTTGCAGGCATGCTGCAGCCCTCTTCTGAGTCCTCAGAGCTGATGTGTGTGCATGTGCTTGGTGGCAAGGTAACACTGCATGTTGCAATACACCCTGTGGGCACCTGGAAAGGGCTCCCACACGCTTGGGAGTCCCACACAGCAAACCCGGTGGTGCCCCATGGGGCAAACAGGCAGAGCCATGAGGATGGAAAGAGCTAAATTCCCATATGAAAGCCTGGGCAGACCATAGGCTGTCCTTGTCAGCCCCAAAATCTCTCGTTTCACCAAGCTGGGGGGCTCTTGTGTCTCTCTCTTCTCCTCTCTCTTTCTGCTGTTTCACAAGCACGTACTGAGAAGTTGGAGGTCAGCCCTAAGTTTTCGTCTTTCATAGCTTTTGTCTGAACTTCTGAATGTTAAATAGACACATCCATGACATCCTCTTAGCCCATCCCCAATTTCACCTTATTCCCTTCTCATCTATCCTAAAGATTTTATTTTACTAGTGTTTCTTTTTACCTAAAGCTTGGGATTTTTATATTTTGTCTGTTTTTGTGTTGGATGGTTGGTTGGTTGGTTTCTGGCCTTATTCATACTTTTCCTCACATAACAGGACTCGGAGGTTGCAAAGTCTCAGGGGACATTCGCTGTATTTGTATTTTAGCCACTAGGTGACACTACAAGACCCTTTATCCAGAAAGCTATACGATTTCACAACAGGTACCACACCCTAGGTTATCAAAATATTGGTTGATGAGATGGGGCTAGAAAAAAAAAGGAAACTTATTCCTTTGTAGATTGAAATATTCAATACATAATGCCCTTGAGTATGAGGTTTTCTTACTATACAAAGAAATTATCTTGGGATCCAGCATTTTATCTACAGTTCCTGTAGCACACGAAGGAAACGTGAGCAATGCCAGACCAGGAGAAATCAGTATGCCAGAGGAGCCACAACAAAGGGAGAGAACATGAGCAAAATGAACATCAGCACTGAGGGAAGGGAACGTCCCTTGCTCGGGCAAGAAAAACAGGAGGTGAATAAAATCCAAGCTCAGGACCAGATGAAAGCCACACTATAACCAGTTTAACAGGATGTAAAAGCCCAATAGGATTTTTGAGCAGAAGGAGAATGGTAGACCCAGGTAGCCAGGTTCACCCCATGCGTGGCTGTGGCATGTTTGTTGGGTTTTCTGGGACCACCCATCCATATGTCCCAGGCAAAATGTCAGCAGCTCGTTGGAGCTGTTGTGGGTAACTGCACAGAAGCCTGCATGGTCAGCAGAGCAAGGAACCCACTGGCAGCCTGGAAACTGGAAATAAGTAAGTAAAAGGTGCATTAATTCAAACAGAAGCCTGAAACAGCATTGAAGCCTGGTTTTTCACTCAAAGAGAAAAAAAAAAACCACCTCCTCACATCCATGTTTTGGCAGCACTTTCAGAGAGAAGGTACTAGAGCACACATCTGCCCAGCCACCATCACCAGCAGCTTTAAGGATGTCCCAAATGGCACATAAAGTCAAATTAACAAAAGGGGTGAAATTACGCTGGACTAATGAAACTGTCTTAATCTCTGTATCAACACTCCTTCCACATTCAGATAGCTTTAACTGCAATCCTTTTAAGCGCATTAAGCTACGTTGAACCAGGGCTACGTCACTTCCAAATGAGGGGGTCACCTTGGTAAGGCAATATCATTTATTAATGTCACACTTTGTCAGTCAGTTAAGACACCCAAATTCAAAACAACCTTTCCACTGAGGAATTTAATGCATTTTCAATTCAAATCCATTTATTAGTGTCACACATTGTCAGTCAGTTAAGTTTAAGACACCCAAATTCAAAACAACCTTTCCACTGAGGAATTTAATGCATTTTCAATTCAAATCTTTTGTTTTCCCGATTCATTTTCTTGAGGGCAAGACCTAGCTATTGTGATATTCTTCTTGCCTGTTGCAAAAGACAGTCTGAGAAAAACCCAAGAAGACAAAAATATTCTCTCGCCCTTTGCTACGCTGGGTTTCAGTTGCATTGCAAGGAGGACAAAACTAGCCTGGACAATGACTGTGCAAGTTGTCACACCAAGGTTTTACCTCATTCTCATCTACACATTATTTTTCAGGAAGGCATTTCCATTTGCTGCGCTGCCAATTTAACCACATGGCACTTGAATGCTGGGGCAGCTCTATGCCAAAGGGCATTATACACATTAGGATTTATAAATCGTCTGAATTGTAGATGGTGACTCCCAAGAGGTTTTTAAAAAAAAAAAAAATCTCTGGCAAAGTTTATTTAACTGGAACCTGATGCTGCTTTTAAAGCCCACGAAACTTTCCTCACTTTAAAGGATCAATTTCTGGCCCTTATAACCTCAATAGGATATATGCAGATATTCCTGTTTTCCTACGCTTCTCTGGCATCCAGAAAGATGACGTTTGTAATAAAACACTCGCAACACATTTTGCCATATCCAGTAGCTATGCAACTCCAAATTATATACAGTGGCTCAAAGGTAGATGGAATCTCGCCAGCTGATCCACAAAACCGGTGTGCTGGAGAAAGGAGCTAGTTCCTTATAATCACATGTGATCATTTTCTGCCTGAAACTTTGAGACTGGGTAAAAGTGACACAAAACTTACTTTAGTTCCTTTATGTTATCATTTTACAAATTCTCCAAATACACGTGTATCTGTGATTTTCTGCATTAAGGTATCTGACTGAATGAAGAAAAATATATTCATTTTAGTGCATTTTAATACTATGCTATTCCAAAACAGCCTCAGGCAGAGGATGATGATGAATGAGAGTGAGGTCAGTGGAGAATTGCTCCCTTTTCACTCTGCTAACCACGTCACTCTTGTTTTGTGGCTGTTTTTCTGATGTGACAGCTTAGAGCCAAAACAACCCTGAGAAAGCTGTGCTCTGCTAACACATCCAGCAAGGTGCAAAGCGGTAACAACCAGGGGGAAACTTACTTGCTGTCCAAGAAAACATCATGCACAGCCAAATCACGCTTTTCCCTCCTTGCAGTTGGCTCTAACCCCACGCTGGCCCTGACCTCTGCCCAAACACACACTGCTGTGAGCGCACCCGCTGCGGACAGCTGTATTTCAGTGGCAGGCTGTAACTCAGTAGGATTTGAAAACCTATACAATTGTCAGCGACGGATTTAGCATCCCAGTTATCAAGGCCTTTAAAAAACACAGACAGTAAAGGGGAGATAGGAAGGCAATGAAGCAGCTCAGCATAACAAGCAGTTTTCCAAGCACAGGTGTGTTTGAGTAAACAGCAGCAGGAACAACCTTCTGATAAATTCACTAAGAAATTAGGAAAGTCCTACTGTCGAAGGCAGTGCCTGAGAATTACAAGAGCATTATAGGCACAGCTGATAGTGCAGTGTGCTTTGATATCCTGCGCTCTAATTAGAAGTGAGGGCAGAGGTGACTTATCAAGAAACCACTCCCTTTCCAGATACGGGGCTACAAAACCAAGGAAGATTATAAGAAATGTCAGCCTTAAGGTATTATGATAAAGGGTAATAACAATCATACAGCTCATTAACACACCGCTGGGCAGGGCAGGGTTATCAGAGCACTTTGAAAATATCCATTACCTTTTGACCACACCCCTGGAGAAAATCAATAAGCCATTATCAGCTGGTATAAGAAGCAGGAGAAATGGAGGCACCAGAGAATCACCAAATCTCACACCAAAACACAGCTGCATGCTCAGCTCATCCTGCGGTCTCAGACAGTCAAAGAACTCAGACCTCACCAGTGTGTCAAGGGACCATATACAGCCTTCACGGGAGAAAGATCGTACACGTGGTTTCACTGAGACCGGTAACAGGTCACATCCTTCTTAACCACTTACTTCATCAACAAAGAGCTGTGCAAAGGTGTGGTATTCCTCACTGCTCGTATTGCTAAAGCCCAGAGAGTATTTCACATTTGTTATCCGCACTGTGCCACTAAGTTTCCGGATAGCTGCAAAGTAAGAAAAAGACAATTAAATTACATGTTCTATGGACTGTAGCCCACGGACAAGTGTGTGACAGTCACTGGTGTGCCTGGCCACACAGGGTATGCACCAGTTGGTAACAGCAGAATGTCAGCCCTCTGAAATGTAGCCAAAACCCCAAATGCCTACACATAGGTATCCAGCACCTTAGTCTGCCCTACCTAACTCTCAAGAGGGACAGTGACCTCCTGCAGGTATTTTACCTGCCTTGGATGCTCAGGGGCATCTGAAATGTCGCTCTATGACTGTGCTCAGGCATCTGAATTGCTCTCCTAGACTCAGCTAGCAGTCCCAGCTCCCTCTACACCCAACGGTGTGGCACCAGCCCCTCCAGAAGACAAATCATTGCATCACCAGTGGTCGTCCCTCCAACCTCAGAAGGTGGCTAGACAGCTGCCTGAGATTAGACATCTACGTTTTAGACAGCTGTTGTAAGATAAGATGAACTCCAACACAGTGTACACTTCCTCCCTGAAGTTGTATCTGCTGAATCACATTAAGACAGTCTCAAATGTTTTAGGTTATCTCTCCGTATCACTGGTTTTGGCATTGTTACTACAGACACTAGACGTGATCACAAGCAGGAGAAAAAGGGTTTCTCAAGACATGATTCACACCTCTAGCACCCTTGCAGCGCCCCAGCCAGACAAGATGACTGCCATCACTCAACACCACCACCACTGCCAGCCAATTGTCCTCACACTGCCTTCCAACTGCTAACAAATCATTGCTCCCTGCATACCATGATCTAACGTTTCAATGTTTTATATAAATATAGGATAGTCTTCACCAAAAACTTCAAGAACTCTATGATCTGGCTAAGGATTTAGTCTAAAATTGTTTCTGAATCAAGTTACCAGTCTTTACCTTCTGGAGTACCAGCTTGCTTTCCTCCCCGCAAACATCTGTCCTGATTTCAGCATTATATAAGGCAACAGGTTCCAGCTCTGAGACTGTCAGGCTCCTGTACAGAATTTTAGTCTCCCAGATTAGCTGCTTTTTCTGAGCAGCAACAACTGAAAAGCAGGGCTCTGCATAAACTTGGTGGACCATGTTCCATCAAAGTTGGTTCTAGACACACTGGGGACAATAATCCTTTGAACTGGGACAGGTACTAAAGGAAAATAAATAATCATCAAGTAAAACTTTTCAGGGGAAAGGAGAAAGCAGTGCCTGCTTAAAGCAAGCCACCAAAGCAGGCCTCCTTTATACCAGCATACTTCTGATCCCAAAGGAACCCTCACCACCACCAGTCAAAGGATCTGGGCTTGCTTTTTGCTATGGCTTGTCCTGTCATGTGAACATAGGTATTTAGGAGAAAACCCACATTCAGTTATCTGATGGTGAGAGGGGAAAAGGTTCTGAAGAAGTTTTGAAGAAAAAAAGAAATCAGTGTTTAAAAGACTATGAATTCAGAGTTGGCTGAGGTTGACCCTCCAGGTCAGAGATGTTGCCACAAGGAGGAGCTATATATTAAACTTCACCAAACATGGATTTTTGCCCTCTTAATTTCCTGCCCCAGGCTAGAGAGATACCACTATGGTGGCTCTTACTCTTGTTCCCCAGGCATGATTCCTGAACAAGATTCTTTCCCAGCAAAAGCACTTGGCCGAATATTTGATTCATCAGGAAAAGAAAACAAGTTTTTATAAACTGAACTTGTTAATGTAAAATTCTTCAATCTGCTTTCCAGCTGGAAGAAAATGACCTTTGGTTTTTTTGTCAGCTGACATTATTTTTTTTTTTTTAAATGAACATTTTTTGTTTTCATTAAAAAAAACAAAACACACACAAAAAAACCACCACCCCCAAGAAAAACCCACACACATCTTTTAACTCTTCCCTGCATTGAAAGGAGGAAGGGGAACACAAAGCAAACCAGTAAATAGAGCTTTTCAATTCAGGTCAACATGTTGTGTGGTCCAAAATTATTTATTTCATCCATTTGGCCACCAAGGTCCCAAATCAGTTATTTGCGTGGCTCTGCTCCCAGGTCTCACCCATGCCAGGCAGAGCAAAGGATATAACACAGAGAGAAGACAAAAGCTGAAGAGGGGCATATGCATGGCCACCCAGAGCTTAGCACAACTGGAAAAGTGGACACTGGTGGTACAAGAGAGGCTGGAGAAGCAGCAGAGCTGGCTTTACACTGCTGAAAAAGAATTTTTCCAGGGAGAAAGGAATGAGGGAGAAACAGAAGTGGGGCTGGATGAGTAGAGACCCCCATGAACAGGATATTGTATGAGAGGGGAAGAGGAAAGAGCAGAGGGGAGTGTGGTTTAGGGCCAGAGAGATGTGCAAGGCATGAGAGACAGAATAAAGACAAGCAGAAACAAAACTGAAATAGGTATCACTTACTAACACACTAAAGAAAAAATACATTCAGTGATGGACAGAGACAGCAGCATTCCTATCCCAAAAACCCTGTAATTCAAAGACAGATCTGACTCTAACACTGATATATGATTCAGCTCCAATCAACAGAAAATTCCTCTAATTATCTGCAATACATCTGCCCAAACCCAAACAGATTAAGCCCTCTACCACCCTAGTTACTCTCAACTATAGCTCTTAAAAACGTGGCTTAGAGGTTTCCATGCAGCTCCTGCCCCACCAAGGATTTGCAGGGTTCTGCCTAATCCACCCTCCACTGTGAGGAATAGGAATGCAGGTTGGTTGCCTACCCAGGCCGCTGAGGTCGATGTACAGGGGGTCGCTGTTGCAGTACCTCCATGCCAGAGCATGCAGAAAAACCAAGATGTGTGGCAAAAGGCCAAGCCACGTGATTTTTTTTATAAGCTTCAGTGCACTGTATGATTTGCTTCATCTGCTTTGAGATGAAGAAATGTAACATCAATAAAATTAACTGCCAAATTACCAGAAAGAGGTATTATTTTGACATGCTGATTTAGAAAAAAGTGTCAATTCCTGCAAGAAAATAATTCTGACATAGAAAAACCAGTTTCAGAAGCCTTCATCCCAGACCACTGATTCCAGCTGTGCATCTTTCCAAATGAGGCTTTGCTTCTCATGCAGCCGAATTTCCATGCGCGTAGGCCCCCACCAAACTCATACTCACTGCCATTCATAGCTGGGCCTGGTTTCGGAGTGGGAGCTGGAGAGGCATCTGGCAAAGCTGGCAATCCCAAGGTTTCAGAGTATTTCTCAGACCAAGAGCTGTTCTCTGTTCCCATCTCTACAGGTGCTTGGAAAGTGGAATTGAGGGCGGGAACATCAGCATCCTCTGTGGCCGGCAAAGCCGTACCCAGGCCACCCTGAGAGTCAGCTTGAGGCGCACCAAGAGCTGTGTGACTTCTGGTGGTAGCAGAGGCTGTTTGATTTGGAAACACCAGCAATGGCAAACTGAGTTGCTCTTGCCCAGCTGTGCCCGTGGGCGCGATTGTGAGAGGAGCCGCTCGCTGCGATGTGCCCAGGGAATCCTCTGCCACAGAGCTTTGCTGCGATGGACTTACGGCCACTCGCCGCTCTGTGCTCACGGCCAGTTCCTTGCTGGCTGCGACCCCTGTGGCTGTGGAGCTGTTGTCCCCAGCGTAGCCCATCTGTGGTGCCAGGCCTTTTTTCCAAGGCGGCGGAGGGGCGCTGGTGGGAGAATGAACGGTGGGTGCTTGCTTGTCACCCACGGGCAGTGCAGCAGGGAGGTGTACTGTGGTGCTTATCTTGTAGCCTACAGCAGCCACCATCTCGGTGGTGGCAGGGGAAGCAGGAGCTGCAGGGCTTCCTTCTTCAGAAGTAAACTCTGTGCTGTTTGCTACCTCAGGAGCCATCGTTTCAGTGAGAGGGTTCACAATCTCACCTGCAACACAGCAAATGCACATGGAATTGGATGAGGAGGCATCAGGGTTTGACCTGAAAAAGGGGCTGAGACCACTCAGCCACACATAACAGCATTGCAGAAACAGGTTTTGGATGTTTCATTAACACACTGTAGCATTTGTGATTTTTATGGTGTTGAACCTGGTTTGTGCCTATTCAAAGAATCTGTTTTGACTCCTGGGTCTCCTCTTCTTGTTGGGAGGGCATGGATCATTGCAGTGGAAGGAAATTGGCCACAGACATAATAAAGAGGAAAAAGTATGTTTCATGTTTCTCAGCAGTCAGTCATTAAGCTAATCAAGAAGGATCTCAGAGTGATTTAATCTGAAAACACATGAAGGTCCACCTTTATGTTCAGAGACAGATCATATATACTCCTTCAGCCAGAGACTGCAAAGGTGCATCTATATACATGCTGTGTGCTATATAGACAGTTGCAATAAAAGCTGAGGTGGAAAACCACAACTTATGTCAACCTTTCATGGTGAACTGAGAAACTACATGCCAGTCTTTTGCTCACCCTCACAGTTTCTCCCAGGTCGGGATGGGTTGGTGTCCATGGTTGTCTTACATCTGCACAGGTATGAGCCCATCAAATTGATGCACTCTGCAAACACAGAGCAGTCATTCTCGACATGAGAAGCACATTCATCCCAGTCTGTAAGACCAAAACCAGAACATCGGTCAGATAACCTCCCTTCTGCCCGCATTAGGCTAGAAATAATCATAAAGTAGTCCTTTCTTCAGTTTCTGAATTCAGGAATGCAGTCTTCCTTTTTCATAGTTTACCTGACAGCCAATCTCTGAGTGATGCAGAATACTATATGTAGTGTTATTCTCTCCCATAAAAATCAACCTTTGTCCTCGTACTCCGAAAAATATTTTCTTCAGGTAAAGATTTTTTAGAAAAAAAAATTTTTAGTTTTTTAGAAGTAAACAATTATTTGAAGAGAAAAAGATGCTGTAGGTTTCTACTATAGCTATATCAAAAGCACACATTATACAGAGTTCTGTGTACAGTACCTCCAGATACATCAGGTAATAAATAGATCTGTTACCACTAGCTACCAGTATACAGAATATTAAATAGAGATTTAATCCAAATAATTTTCTGCTTCAAATAAAAGGTAAATCCAAGAAACCCCCACAAGAAATGCTCTTTAGTTCCTAACAGAGGAAGTGCTAACAGCAAGAACTCTTTTTAGAAAAGATTACTTCTCAAAGGTAATACTGTAAAACTGAGACCCTCTTTCTGATAGAGATCCAGGTTCATCAGTGCATGAATATGCTCTAAGGGTGCTCCTTATGTCTAATTTCAGCTGCTCTGAGTCAGAGATGCTTCTTTCATGGAGTTACAGACCTATTTTATCACCAAGTGTCTTCACTCTTGAGGGATTTAGATCTGGAGTCCTGTATTACCATTCGCACCTTGTTCCAGCAAACATACAAAGGCCAAGCTAATGCTTTGGACATGAATAATCTCAGTGAATCCCATGTGAGCCCCTCCTGTGTTCCTTCCTTCACTGCCTCAGGGCCATAAGTGAGGGAAAGCAGAAAACTAGACTGAAAACTGTGCCTTGGGACAAATAATACTGCTCAGAAGCCAGAAAATTGTTTAGAACAATGCATCATCGTAAGTGCTTCTTCTGCAAACATGCAGAGATGAATCACTGTGTTTATTTCTCTGAAACAAAGGAAAGTTCCATTCTTGAAACCAAAAGCACAGAGCAGGTGTGTGCATGCACATACATGCGTTCTTCATTCTGCCTGCAGACAGCCTTCCCCTTTTACTTCCTTCTAGCTAATATTTAAATTCTTTTTCCTTTCTTCCTCATTAGATAATTGTTGTATCCATGACTGTTTCCATTAGACAATTTCATGCGCCTATGGCCTGCATCTGCCTATTATGTGACAGCCTAAGCCACTTAGAGGGAATACAGAAGTATGCAGGATTAACTAAAGCACCAGCAATGAAAGTGCTCTCATTAATGCCTTACTATGCTATGAGGTAATTGTGACTCCTGACAGCTTCAAACATCATCCGAGAGATGCTACTGTGCTCACTGCCAAGTAACTTACATTTACTGGCTCCATTGTCTCTGAGGGTTTCCTTTCTCATCACTTAGCATGGCTTTTTAAGCAAATTCCTTCACCTCTGATGGCCACATTCAATTATGCATCAGCCCAAAACATTTACAGTCTCTTCTCAGTGCTCACTGGCACTAGCACATCACACATGCTCACACACACACACGCTGCGTTTTCCTCTATAACCAACACATCTCGGCCAAGGCGTGCTCTGTGCTCTCTTTCTGCTCCCTTAGGATCTCCCTGAACTTTCACGTTTGGCAAGTGCCTTCCCCACACACACCCCTCAACCAACAGTCCTACTCCGAGAAGTATTAAAAAACACCTTTGTGTTCACTCTGATTACCCATTACACCTGTAAGAGGTATATGCAGTGGGTAAAATTCTGGGAAATTCTTTGCCCAATGATGTTGCAAATGCTGAAGATTTGCATGACTTCACGGGGATCCCATGGAGGAGAAACCCAATGAAATCACTTTGGATTCAGGGAGCCCCGAAGCTGAAGATAGTTGGTGTTCAAGAGAACTTTAGTGAGAGGCACCATCTGCACTTGGCCATATTCTTACACCTCTCTGGAAACTGGCTTCTGGCTGCTGCTGAGGACATGATATTGTGCTAGATGGGTCTAGGACCTCACTCAGCACACATCCCTTTCTCTTTTCTTGCCATGACTGATGCAATAGACACCCATTTTAGTGTCTCTATTAATCATGGCAGTAAACTTAATAATATATGAGTCTACAAAGAGAGGTGCAATTGCTCCACTCCCTTCATTTGTGCTATCCCTTCTGACTTCTCCTTGCTGTTTCAAAGTTGAATTCCCTGCTCTGCTGCTGCCACTAAGCCAAGCATGTAGCCCTTTGGTGGCCAGGCTCCAAGAAGGATCCAGGTGGCATTGCTCCTCTTGCGCCAGTGAAGCTAGCAGTCTCCCAGTGCTCTACTGGTGCAAGAGGAGCTGCGTGGGCTTGCTGCCAAAGGGCACCTCCCAGGCTCTTGGGGGTCAGGAAGCAATACAGCCCATTATACAAATCTTTCCTTCGTGTGCTGTGCTCCTTTGCCTTATTTTCCACATTGAAACCCATGTCAAACAAACTGCTTGTTTGAGCAGAGCTAAGACCCCTTTTCTCTAGTCCTAAGGAGGAGTTGGCCTTGCTCCTGGCTGAGTGGTGCTACTGGAAACCATCTGGCTTTCTGCTATTAAAGTAACAGTCCAGAGCGATTGCCGCCTCCCTCCCCACTCAGTCCCAGGATCAATAACGTTTGTGAGGTATTTGGGCACACATCAGCATCTTACAATTACGTATCTGCTACCACTGTGATATCTGTAGGCTGCAGGTGCAATTTGTCTCTTCTGCTGTTTCCCTGTCCTGTTCTCTCCATATGCTCTGCAACTCCGAAGGGAGTTTTCCCTGATCACAGTAAATGAGCTTTTAAGGGCTCAGTGCACTGGGGGAGAAGAATAAGCTATTCTGTTGGCTTTGGCAACTCTCTGAACCCCGGCTGGCTCTGCCAGATGGGAAACCTGAAGCCAGAATTTAGTCCTTTGAAGATAAAAATGGTGATTACTGAAGATCAAACAAAAGCCTAGTTTAACATAAATTCCATACGTCTTTCTTTAGTCCTATTCACTGAGAGGACATTTGGGAATTTCTCTGGCTGGAATTCTATGGCGAAGGTGTTAGATTCCTTTTCTTAAACCCTGGCCCAAATACAGCCCCACAGCCTTGAATCGCAGAGCTACTTAGAGGGCATATGCATGCTAAAGGCTACAAATATTCCACAGTAATCCTATCTGCATTCAGTCCCAGAAAGACATGGCAAACTTCCAACTGCTTACAAGGAGAAATCAAAGACTTCACTCCTCAAACACACTGGAGGGAAGCAGTGCCTGCAGGTACCTGGGAAGAGCCAATACTCCTTCTTCCAACCCTGCCTGGGCTTATGGATAAAAGCCCACAGAGGAGTTCTCATATTGTGGTTCTCCCTCCAACAAGCCACCGTAAACTCCGCATACTTTGTCTCTCTATTAAGTATTTTTCATGAAGAATGCTGGTGATACTATGTGTGATCAAAATACAAACACCATTTTATTGTTTGGAAATACTATTTTTTTTAAATTACCTTCTACTTCAGTGTTCTGCTGATCCACCAGAAGCACAGAGCTGTTGTACAGGTAAGAAAGCACCAGAGCAAACGTGGAGTCATCAACTGGGAACTCAGGGTCCTGCACAGTGATTCTGAGTCTCACAATGATGCTTCCAGCTTGCAGGGATTCGGTCTGCACTTTCAGCTTCCCAGATTTGTATAAAGCAGAAATGTTGGCTGGAAATGAATTTTCAAGCTGAGCAAAGGGAGAGAAGCATTGACAATTAGGAACCCGACAGGAATAGCTCCTTTCAAAACTGAACTACGGCGGTGCCATTTTAAAGATTTGTATATGTACAACATAGAAAAATGTTAGAAAAAGAGAAGTTTCAAAGTTAAATCTTACTTTCCAGAGATAACTGGGACACAGAGAAGTGTGAGTCTCCTTGGTGCACCCAGGTACCTTTGAAAATGGTACCCATCTGACCACCCATCTTACAAAACAAATTTCGTTGTGGCTGAAGGCAGCAGAACTCCTTCTGCCCTGGTTCGCAGGCATCATAGCTGAATTGGCCCAGTAAGTCTGCATGCACCAGACCCTTGATGTTAGCTCTGTATGTCACCTAAGCTTTTTGCCCCACGCCTCCCTTATATTTGCCTCTGCACTCCCAGACGCTGGAACCTGGTCATCTCCACTGCTGCTGGAGCAGACTCTAGCTTGACTTTGGCTGCTACCAGCCAGCAATCCCCCAGGCAGAGTGTGACACAGCATTGGCTAGGAGCCAGCCCCAACAGGCAATCTGGATGTGACCGCCAACTTCGGAAGACCCAGCATCATGGACGCAGGCTGTTTTGTGCCAATTGGTGTCAGAGAATGGTTCAGGAAGTTTCATTTAGCAGAATGGGCAGGGCTTTAGGTCCCAGGGATTACTGGAAATTCAGCAGTCCAAGTCCAGCCTGCAGTCGAGTCAAATGACAAAGAAATCTCAGGATGACATACAAGATGCATGGCGGTGGATAACTTCAAGAAAATGTGTTTGAGACAGCCCAGCTTCAAGGCAATATCACAATTATAGTTGAGTACCAACCCGGTAAGTAGAGCACCAATTGAACAAATGGTGTTACTCTGAACATTAAAGCTGCCATACTGCTGTCTAAGTTCAGATCAGGGTGGGGAGGCAAGAAAAAAAGAGGACAGAGGAAGCAACATGGATGGGCAATGCTTCTTTTCCTTCCCAATGATGCCAATTAGATCTGCATTAGTCTCAGAGGAGATTCACTGACAAAAATCCCTCTCCACAACAAAAGTGAACAATTTGCAACTATGGGAAATAAAACCATGTCAGGAGGTTCACCTTGAAGTTTCTCATGAGCAAATGCCTCTTCTCTGCTGTCTCTGAAAGCATAGCTCCACTTTTTCCCCCCCTCCGACTTATATTCACATATATTTATGAGTCCCCCTTTGTTTTGGGAAAGTCTTGTCTTGGAAGGAGATTCCAATTCCCCTGCATGGACCCTGTTCTCTACAGGAAAACTGTAAGAGACTGGTGTGTCTGAAACATGTCCCCCGTTTGGGAAGCTGAGAGCTGGTAACAGACTTCATGACTCGCGTTTTGTTCATGGATGATTACACCTGAGCATGGACACTGGCTACATGTGCACAGGCAATGAATGAGGCTGGAGAAGAAAGCCTGACCCGGTCACTTTTGCTTAAGAATAAAGAGCTTTGACAGCAGTCAGACATTTATTGAGAAGACAGTGCCGAAAAGAATGCCAGCAATGTCATTTCAATAATCCATTAAAATACCTCAAGTCAATCTAGCGTGAGTTTATTGCCAAACGAAAGATCCAAGGAAAGGAGTCCCTGTTGCATGCCTGCATTTTTAATTCCTTTACTCTTTTGTAGGCGAAAATTGTCACTGACTCCATTACTAATAAGGCCAAAGGCTTGATCTGTTTAGTCAGTTGGATTTTGTTTTAATTATAAAGAAAGGTCACAGGAAAGAATATGATGATTTTCACAGGATATTTCAGCCAAGCATAAAATCCTCTACTACATGAATAAATTCTAAATTTAAAAAAAAAAAAAATTACCCACGGATATTTTAGCATTACCTCTGTAAGCACCAGTCTTGAAAATTCTTCATATGCTGAGCTGCTGGCATTATGGAAATCTTCTGTGAAGTTGTAGTTGAGAATCCTCATAGTAACACCAAATATCTTGGCCTCTGTAGGACACAATATTTAAACACACACTGACAAAGCAGAAGAGGAAGGATTCAGTCAGAACTGATGCAGCCAGACCAAAATCTCAGATGATGGAGGGGGAAAGGTAAGAGAATGTTATGAGAGTTTGGTATCAAACCAAGAAAATAAAGGCCATATTCTGCTACAAGCCCCTCATACATTGAGGAGACGCACTTACATCAGGTTCATAAAGATATCTAGGTGTTTAATTTCCACTGCGTGAGAGGTGGGTACATGCTTATCCTTGTGGACCTGGCCCTACACAACTCCTGCATTTGAGTTACATCTAGAGTTGAATTGTCCGTGAGCTCATCTCTGCTCCACCAGTCACAATTATTATTTTTTTTCCTTATCTTGGTAGTGTGGATAGTAAGTATGTTCTTAGATTTTAAAAAACGGTGCACACCACTTCTCTGTCTGGTAAGCACTGAGAGACAACGTATCGAGCACGTGAGCTGAAGCCAAGAGCCAAGGAATCTATTAACCACTTTAACCTGTACCGAAAATCTGAGGCTGTTACTTTTTGGACTGATCTTTGGAAAACATTTCTTTTCCTCAAGCGTCCCAGCTTCAGACTCGGAAGTTCAGCCCCCTGTTTCCATAACCCCTAGACCTCCTACCTTCCCACGACAAAGGGAGTCATTTCCTTCCAACCCAAACTGGAGTCATCCTTCGTCTGATCAAAGGGAAGGCTCTTATGGATATCTCACTCTGGCCAGTATTAAATAGTTCACTGCCTGCTTTTTGAAGAAAATGTGAAGAGATTTATTTCTTTATTTGCATGAAGGTTTAGGAAGTATTTTATAAAGGAAAAGTAAAACTGTGTTTGATCAACACACTAGGGTTGCAGGGAGCTAGCATCACTAGCTAACTGAACAAAATTATGCAGCTATTCTGCAAGCTTTCTTACACAGCCCTTGTTATTCCCTTTAATCCCAGTCACTCACTAAAATATTCAGCTAAATCTGGCCTTCTTCTGGAGACTCTTGTTAGCTCAGGTAAGCCCTTGACAAACCAGTTGACTGTATTTCTCACTGGCCACAGGTGTCAACTAGGAAAAATGGTGTCTGATGGGAGATAGGTGGCAGCAGAATGCAATGCCAGGCATCAAAAAAAAAAAAAAAAACCAAACACCAAAAACCACCAAAACAATAAAAAAAATCAAAAGGCCAGAGCTCTGCTGCCTGATGGGCCGGGTTGCATAAATGCTGGGGAGTAAGAGAAGAGAGAAAAAGTGCCAAAGGAGGAGGGAAGTGGAGTTCAGGGAGGATCAAATGGATCATTGCTGAACTCTAAGTGTGTGGGAGAAGAGAGAGAGAGGGAGGGAGATAGTGAGAATTTCTTTTTTTTTAAGTGTCTATTTACCTGTTTTAACATTTTGATGGGAGATGCTGGTTTTTCCACAGGTTTCATAGCTGATCTCTACTGAATACATCACACCTGCTTCCAGTCCAGACACGTCCATTTTCATTTCCTCTGTCTTCAGGTTTTGTATAACCTCTTTGCCCTTGAACACTTGGACTTGGAAAGTATGGTTCAGAGTAGAAGTGACATGCCAGGACATTTCAAAACTGTTGCTGGTAACGCTGAAGATTCGGTGGTTTCTAACTGCAGAAGGATCTATTGCAGGGCCAGGAAGAGTCATCACAGAAAAAGCAACATTTTGCCTTTAAAGCACTGTGTTATGCTAAACCCATTATAGACAAGCACTTTGACAATCCAAAGGGGAAGCTCCTTTTACATTACATCATGACAGATTCTGCCCCTCTCATAATACTAGGTACCCTCATCCATGAACCATCCCATTAGTGATTAATTGGATGCTTACTCTATTTCCTTTTACTATACCTATTTGTGTTGAATTTCTAGTAACACTAATAACCAGCCAGCAAGCTACAGGTTCAAGCAACAGAAATAAGTTTGGAATAGTGAATCTGTGTACTCTATATACATTGACACTTTCTTTGCCTCTTGTCACTTTGATCATCAAAATGCCCCCCTTCAGGCAAAGGCTGCCTTGATTTACGCCTGGAAAAAACAGTTTTTACAGGCTGGGGTCAGAGTGGTTAGGAAGCATTTCACCTATTTATGCCACCCTGGTCCGGTGCAATCATTGTCATGTCAATGGGAAAAGACAAGACCCTTCAGAGATCATTCCTTTCCTGGGAAGAGGAGAAGGAAGTGACTGAATTGGGTAGGATGAACTGCCCTCCAGCAGAGCCCATCTGTCTCTGCTAACCAGAGAGAGTGCCCAAATGGCAAGCATGGACTAGACACCTCTCCTGTAAACAGCTGGGGTCAGCTGAGATGAACATCATCCCCCACGCGAACCATGAGATCATGGCATGCTGCTGCCCCAACTTCACTTCTTTCATGGTAATGGTTAGAATGAGAAAAAGGGCTGTTATCTTAAGTTATTTCAATAGGCCACAATTGTTTCCAGGCCTCTGAATCATATGGCTGCCAAACGCCCCCAAAGCCATACTGCCCCTGCTCTAGAGGGACTTCAGTTTAACTCCTCTAGCTTTAGCTTGGATCAGAAGTTGTGGATGCAGATCAAGAACATCCAGCCTGTCTCTCTGACCTCTGCAAAGAAATACTTAAAGCTATTTCCTCCCACAAGAGGAAAACGTCGTTAAAAGGACTGTGATAACTCTCACCTGAAAGGGTTGAAGACACCCATATAAAGACAAATTTCCTGGGGTTTGTTCCCATTATAGTCCCTCAGACAGCTATCATGTATAGCAGGGAGAATACTCACAAAGGTTGGCTCCAGTGTAGGGTAGCTGCACCAACCTCCCTTACTCATGTACCCCACCAACACCTTCACAAACTCGAAAGCACAAGGCCCGCATCCCAGTGGCTGTGGTCAGGAGGAGCTCCTGCGGTCAGTAGTAGATCCTCCCAAATCTTGGTCCAGGAGAAGCCTGGGACATGCAGTGAGCTGGGACCAGGGCGAGCGAGTGGTACTGGCCTTGCGCAGCCCTCACCGGCATGCTCTCGCGCTGGAGGATATCTAGCAGAAGCCCAGTGATGGGACCTCCACTTGAATGGTTCGCCAGGCACAAGTGGCTCAAGAAGCCAGCGTGGCCACCTCCACTTCCAGGAGACCAGTTCCCTTCAGTAGCTATGGCAATAGCACTGGGGCTTCTCCAGCGGTCACAGCACTACAGATCCCGATCCGAATGTCCTCTTGGGGGAGCCCCTCTCTTAAAAAAAAGCTTCATTCCAAGACTATTACCACCTTCTGTGCACACCCTCCTGTAACTCAGCCAGCCCCAGGGCAAAGGGACCAAAGAGTTGCTGAATTAATAGCAAGACAATACTCATTCAAATCCAAGGTTACTTACGGCATCCAGCTTCTGTAGAGTGGTTATTCATGGACAAGAAACTTGAATCACTTACAGACAGAGAGCTATTGCTACATTCCAAGACTATTACCACCTTCTGTGCACACCCTCCTGTAACTCAGCCAGCCCCAGGGCAAAGGGACCAAAGAGTTGCTGAATTAATAGCAAGACAATACTCATTCAAATCCAAGGTTACTTACGGCATCCAGCTTCTGTAGAGTGGTTATTCATGGACAAGAAACTTGAATCACTTACAGACAGAGAGCTATTGCTAGTGTTAATGAGATCCAACTCTGAACTTGGAGTAGATGCTGCCCTGCCTAGGGGAAAAATAGTATTATTAAAGAGTTAAAGCATTCCTAACAAAGCAAATCCAAAGGAATACCATTCATGTTTTCCACAGCTGAAAAGCAGCAACAGAAGTAATATAAATGAAAATAAATATATTATCATATCACAAAAGGATAAAGTAATACATTATCTTAAATTTTGAGATTAAAGGATTGTAAAATTGTTTTCTAACTAAAGCATTGAATCTGCAAGCACTTAGTTATCTCATTACCTTTAAGCCTATTAGCAAGCCCATTGATGTCTGTGGGCTGTAAGTACGTGCCTTTCTGTTTTGCTGAACTGATAGCACAAATTATTATTTCACCCATTGCCAAACTTCCCCTGCCTCCAGCAAAGGACCCTGCATAATCCAGGGAAGGATGTACAAAACCACTGAGTCCTGGCCGCAGTCACACAGTCAAAAGGGGAAGGAGAGTTCATATATGAATAGGGTCGCTGATCGTTTGTCCCTGGGAGGCTGGGGAGGTTTACTGACACAGAGTGACTTGCCCTGAGAAGCAGTCAGGGACTGAAGCTAGAGGGTTTAGCAGGTGAGTGAGGACAGCTGAGAGTGAGATAGGAGAAACTGCCAGGTGCTGTGAAATACATGCCCTGCATTTCAATCAGAAATAGTGAACAGGTGGGTTTCGTGGCATCTTCTCTCAACAAGAGGAGAACGGGCACTACATGCTCCAGAAAACTTTGCCCTGCAGGTGGCTCCTGCGACAGACCACTCAGTCCTGCAGAAGCATTCTCAGTATTTCCCAAGTTGAGACCTAAGTTTCTTACCTTCCTTTCCTGGGCTCAGCTGGTGAGGGTTGACATCTGCCTGTCCGTGCTGAGGGTCACAGCTGTAATAACCCTCCAGATTTACACAGGTGTTTTTCTCAGGACAAGTGTTGAATTCAGCATAGAAACATTCATTGACATCTAAGAAGAAGAACACACCTTGCAGAGATATTGAGAGCAGCATCAAGATTGATCTGTGATGTATATAGACCAGGCTCAGACCATGACAAATTCACTGTAAATCTGCAGTAGCTCTGCTGAAGCTCTTCTGGGCATATACAGGTGCAATGACATCAGAATGCTGCCCTTCCCCACAAGTAGCCCCTGCTCAGTTATAACCCTATCACTTTTTACACTAGTTCGTTGGAATCAGAGGACAGTCAGTGGTAGCTCTTGCTTGCAGTTCCAGGGTGTCACCCAAACCCAAGAGATGTCAGGGCAGGGAGAATGGGATCCACCTGGTTATTTCACTGAAAGTTGGACTCAGGATTCAAAAGTAAACACAAAATCAAAAGTGGTAACAACGGTGCTTATGGGTGCATTTCAGGAGTGAAAATGTTCAGATAACTACACAGTAATAAGTAGATTAAATTAATTTAAACCAAATATATTTAAGCACTTACCTAACATTTAAAAAGAAGGTAGTAATATGCTATAATAATAAAAGGACTATAAATACTTCTTGTTTCATGCAAGCTACTAGAAGTAATACACGTCTATAGAAAGAGACTATATCTGCTTCCAAAGAATACTTTAAACACCTTTTTAAGAGCCTGTTTAATACAATTAATGACTGTTCTACCGATTTTGAACACCTTCGCTTTTTCGTATGAAGATGGTATACTATTAGGAGAAGATAAATTATATTGAGGAAGCAGGAGTGTTCCCCTCCAAACTATTCACTCCAAAATAACTATTAACTAACTTATACCCCTCTCCATCCTATAATGAATAGGTTAGGGCCGTATCTGCAAAGTTCACAAGATTCACTATTTTTGAAAGCAAATTGATAGTCATACAGATGAAATCCCAAGTGAAGATGGATGACACCCCCTGAAAAAGCTACCCCCCCATAACAGGATTATAGTAATTAACCTTGCACTTCCGTGTCAATCACTTCATACACACGCTTCACAATGTCCTTTAAGGAAGAAGAAACCTCTGCTAGCGGAGCTGGCTGGTGCAGTCCAATGAGAACCTGGGAGGCCACTGTCCCAGAGTATACTTCTGCACGGTTACTCTGGATATGGTGCACGGAGGCATTCAAGGGATGTAACGCACCAGTAATCTGGAAAACAGGGGAACAAACACTTTGGTATCTCATTTCTTCATCAGCACAACTGTATGCCCATGAGGCATAACCTATGCAATGATTATCATCATCATCTGAGTGCAGAAAGCACCGGTTCGGGAACCATAGCAAAGTGGCAACATTTAAGTCTGTTATTTATGCAACATGAGCTATTCTTATTATCACATTTCACAACAGACTTACAAAACAGTAATGCCAAGCTAAGGGAGCTTCATGTTAGATCTCAAATTCTTAGTCAGGAGGACGCAACCCAGGAAGATAAGGAAAATGCCTCTTTGGCTTGTAATGCTTAAACATCAAAATCTCAATAGGCAAAGATGCTTATTTCAACTCAACTGCAATAAAGCTGTCTGACATGTCTAACTTCAAGCAACTAAAAAGACTGCTGACAAAGGGAATAGAAAGAAAAAGAAGAAAAGCAATAGACTGAGTAAGAAGGCTGGGGCTAACAGCCAGAGAGAGACCCCAGGACTGACCAAGTCGTCAGAACTGCAAGTCAGGGGTCAGAGAATGGACAAGGTGGTGGGCTGAGCATTAGCAGCCAGTGGAGCAGACAGGGCCTAGAAGACATTTCTCTGAGTAGTAGCTCATTGCAAAGCTTCAGTCTGTATTTTCTATTTTTTGAGTGATTGACTTAGCCATAGCTTGCTTTAGACCAAGATAGGAAAGTTTTGGTAGATCATTGCCCTCTATTCCTTAGTATATAGCAACAGGACCAGGGTTTCTCACTTTTTTAGGATATGAGAAGAGTGAATTCAGGTAGGAGGAAAAAGTAAATTCATGCAGCATCCCCATGTCACTGCTACCTTCTATTCTTCTTCCTGTCAGTGCTAGCAGATGATGGGAGAAGGGTTTTCTTTGCTACTAGACCACTCTCAACTGGAAACTGGGGAGCAATAGAAATAAAAATGGAGGGAAATAGGGAACTGCCCTTTTGGGTACCTTTTAAAGGCCACATCCAAGCCTGGTTTTCTCTGTGGTATAGTGATATGCGCTAGAAAAATGCTTTGGGTTTATTGCCTGGAGCAGCTTTGTCCTAGTTCATCAATCCATTTCCTAAATACCACTTAGAAGACAAAGCAAGCTCCCCTGTCTGAGCGCTGCTTTAGTTTGCAGCCTGGTTCTTCCTGCAGACACTCCTTTTTGGAAACGTGCGTCACACCTCTGCTAGGACTGTGGTTTTTTTGGTTGCCTTGGACCAGACTCTTTCCACCTGCCATGCTGGAGATAGGGAGAGGCATGCCGTGCTGCTGTTGCATGGCCATGCATGCATTGTTGCCAGCGCCACTGTTAATCCAGGCACAGAATCACTAAGGTTGGAAAAGACCTATAAGATCACCTAGTCCAACCATCAACCCAACTCTACCATACCAACTAGACCCTGTCCTCAAGCACCATGTCTACACGTTCTTTGAACACCTCCAGGGATGGCGGCTCCACCACTTCCCTGGGCAGCCTGTTCCAAAGCTTGGCCATGGCAGAGCTTCAGTCCTATGGCAAAAGCAACACCCTGCTGTCTCCTCCAGCACTGCTTCTGTGGCAAGAATGACAACAAAACGTCCTTGACCTAGCACACTCCCCTGCTATAATACAGAGTGAAACTTCTGGCACTTCTGAGTCCCCCTGCCATGTAGGTCCCAGTGACACAGGTCAGTTTTGTCTCTTGAAAGGTTTAACTCATCAAAAGTTAACTTATCAGAGAACATCCCACTTAGCAGTTCTTAAAATCCAGACCCTGTTAGTCACAGGCCCAAAACTAAACTGAGCCAGAGCTGGGGAAAGCAATTCTTAAGCAGGAAAGACTTATATTTCAGAATGTCATTAAATTGCCCTTGGAAGGGACCTGAAAAACTTACTGAAGAGGTTGGCAAGGTTATT
Organism: Eurypyga helias; assembly: GCF_000690775.1. Lineage (NCBI taxonomy): Eukaryota > Metazoa > Chordata > Aves > Eurypygiformes > Eurypygidae > Eurypyga > Eurypyga helias. Next base: position 68,451 of record NW_010256248.1, read on the forward strand.
CTAGAGGACTACGACATCCCTCCCGGGCTGGAGCAAGTGGCGATTATTGACTAACAGCAATGCAGATGCAACGAGCAACACAGGGGAGCATTCGTGTTTGTACGTACCATGGAGTGCAAAAGGCGTGAGTGATTCAGAAGGTGGGAATCCACTCTGATTAATTCATTAAAATCCATTTTCACAAGCACTGTCACGTTGTACCAGAATGTTCTTCCTGAAGAGTACAAAATAAAAGAGCCAAGTCATCTGAGGTCTGATGCTATAGAAAGCGACAGAGCTATAGGAAGGCTCTGAGAAACAGAAGCAAGCTTTAACTTGGCAGATATAAAGGGCCCACGCACAGCCACCATCTATGGCCTCATTCACCATATGCCACAGGCAGTGGTGCCAGCAAAGGAGAAAAGCCTGAGTAAGGTCCACCGGACCCGCAGCACCAGCGGCTCAGCACGCACGGGTGCAAGTACTGAAAATGAATATCCTGGAACTGATCCAAGGCAGATTCCCATATTTGATTTATGAAGAGCTTTGGTAACAGTTTTCCTGCTCACTTCCACCCTCAGAAGGAAAAATTAAGCACATTTCTATTAGAAGCATTCTTGAGTTTATCAGTAACATACCCTCTGGCATTGGATCCACACAGCCTGCTCCTTTGGATGAGTTGCAGCATTTTTTAAGCCCTGGACATTCAGTATCGAACGTGCAAGAATAATCAGATGTTTCCATATTCTCCATTGGACAAATACCAGGTCTTGAGGAAAATACGCTGGATCTGTTGAGTCCTAAGTAACGAAAAACATTTCTGAGAACAAAAATATAGAAAGTTGTTTCCATAAAACTGTGCTATTTAATGCACAGCAAACACCTCCTCCTCATTTTAGAAGTGCGTCTGTTCTGAGGTTTTCATGGGGAGAAAATAGCAGCATAAATTGCCATTATTCCCTTTCGAGAGTGTAGAAGTTGTCAGATTTTTCTCTCGTTCATGACATTTCTGTTACAGAAATTTTTAATTTATAATTTTCCATTAAGAATTATGGATGGATAGATGGATAGATGGATGGATTGATAGATAGATGGATAGATAGATAGATAGACAGACAGACAGAATTCCACCTGGATAGATAGTTCGTTCCTGAATGTGGAGGCACTGAAGCACTGCAAAACAGAAAATGTACCTAATGTCAGCTATGACTAATCCAAATAATATATAATGATCAAAGGAAACAGGTAATATCTAAGCTAGAAATCAGGGGTTTTCATTTAACCTTTTGTTGCAACAAAGTTAAACTTTAGTTACAGTAATTGAAGATGTTACGTGAGAGTGGAGAGAAAATGCTGTTCTGCGGTACAGTTCAGTGGGTCACAGAGAGGGGCAGGAGACCAGAACTGAGCCCGTGGTCTGCAACCTGGTAGCACGCACTCCCTGTCAGCCAGCCAGCCATGCCAGGAGGCCGGTAGCCCATGTCAGACAGCCCTGCAGAGAGGACAGCTAAGGCAGAAGGCTACTACATCCCAAGCCAAGGGCAGACAGTGGTCCTGGCTCAATGCCAGCAAATACTCTTCTCTGGAGGAAAAAAGAAGATATTTCTAAGCTCCTCAAACATTGCTTTCACCCACACTCTCAAACACAGCTCCAAATAATGCTCAGCTCTAGGCTTTCCAATTAACCTAAAAGATTTCTCTTTTTTTATTCATTTCATGCCTACAGTTTTTTGGTCCTGCAAGCTCCTGATCATCACTGGGCAATTAAAGTCATCCACTGGACATGCAGTCATATTTGCATAAAGAAACAGCCTATTAAGATCAGTGGTTTTAAGACTATGGTCTGGGTCTTTTGAGGGACCCGAAGTATGCTTCTCAAGGGTCTCTGAAAGGTAATTAAGAGAAGTAAGCATAGCTTAACAACGAGGGTCCACACCTCTGCTGAAAGGTCTGCCAAAACCCACAAGCTGGGGAACAGTGCAGAGTTGAGACCTCTCAGCGGCATGCAGGTTACTTGTAGGCATAATATTAAAGATTTGCATGCAGAATACATGGGACAGCACTTTCCCACACTTCTGTATCGTATTTGATACACTGTGGGTGTGCATGTTTTGTGTGCACAGTCAGTGAGCACAAGCTTTAACAGGACTCTGAGCATCTTTCAAGTAGAGATAGTGTTAGATCCACAGGAGCTCTGGGAAGCAAATAAGGAAACTCCACCCCCAGCCCCAATGATTGCACTACAGAGAGCAGGATTTGTCCTGCTACTTAATGCAGTCTAGTGTGGGTTGCTTCACGCCTGCAAATCAAGGGCCCCCACCCTCCTTTGTCTTCCCCAGGACCAGCTCTGCCTCTGAAGTTCATTTAGAGTCATAGGCCTGGGTGTGCAGTGGGAGGAGAAGAGAAAAAGCCAAAATCAACCCTGTGCAATATTGCTCATTACTTCTGGGACGAGCAAGCCCCAGTAGTCCTATTCTGCTTCCCAGTATGGACCAGGAATACATCAGCTTCTGGCTCTAGCACAATGGGCCATTCCCCCAAACAGATCCTATTGCTAGAAAGCCTCTTCCCAATTTCTAGTCTAAAGCCACAATAATGTGTGATACAACATCAGTTACCCTTAGATGAGTCCCACACACATTCCCAGTCTCCCACGATTGCTCTGTCTCAGTCTCCCACGCAGAGAGGCTAAACGGCCTCTCGCATTGGGAGCTTGCACAGACATGAGCACCAAGGGATTTCCTTGTGTTAGTAAGTCACCAGTGCTCCTCACTTTTCAAACCAGGTGGATCTTGGTAAGCTTGACACAAGCATCTAAATCCCTCAAGCTCTGAGATTCAGGTGCAATTCAAGCAGGTTTGAGGTTTAGAGCAGCTCTTTCCACCAGGGTCTTTTTTTAGCATGTTTAACTGCGGTATAAAAGATTTAATGAGTCACATGCGATCTCAGAAAACACCACTGTGTCCTGGCCGAGTGCCACACTAACCATTTATCTAAAAACAAAAGGTCATAATTTTCGCATCAGCGGAAGCAGAGAAGGATTTACATCATGTTTCTGCCTAATTGCACTGATGCACTTGGAAAATTCGATTTACACCCTCCACTTCGATCATTGTGGGGACAGTCACCTACCAAGCAACACTGCCAGCACTGGGGAGCAATGCAGCCAAAAGTATAGGCTTTTCTCCTCTCTTATTTTGCATAAATGTACAGGAGTAGAAATGCAGCACCCAGTGCTTAGCAACGAAAACTCAGATACCAGCCTGCCTGCATGACAGCTGCTGGGTCTGCTGTGACAGGACAGAGGGATCTCCCAGGAGACAGATGCTGAGGGACACCATGAGCTCAGGCACAAACCCCTTCCTCCCTCGCCTTCCACCTGGAGGGGCTAGGTTTCACCTAAAAGATGCAGCAGAGCCAGGGACCAAAACCCTGCATTCATCTCAGGCATCAGAAGGTGGAGAGAAATCCATGATATTATAGAAAGAGCTCCTGGCAAAGCCCTACAAAGGCAGACTGACAGCTGTCATCACATGACCTTGTTTTGGGGATCTTTGAGCATTATTAAACTTTACCTGATCAGAAGGATCTTTTCCATCCCAATTGCCTGTCCAGGGGTTAATCGGGATGGAAGGCATGTGCTGGTTCAGCATCTGACAAATATTTAACACCTTTGCCTGAAAAGACATATCATTCACTAGGGCATAACCAGGAGCCATGGGCTGAAATTCAGCGAGAACACAGCTGTTGGACAATGGAAGAGCATGACCTTCAAAGCACAAAATCAGCCTGTGTATGCTCAGAATAAACTTAATGAAATTTAGCCACTGCCACCTCCAACAGGTTCATCCTGCTGGCAGCACCGTGATGTGGCTATGGTCTGCCCCATTGGCACCAATATTGGCAACCGGTGGAGAGCTGGCAGGGGCTCCTGGTGAGCCCACAGCTCGGATGCTACTCAGGGTACTCCTTCTTACCGTGGGGCCTGCTGGTAACAGACAGGGGAAAAGGATCTTTGCTCAGGAGTTAGCAGGGCTTGTTTAAATCTAGCTTTAAACTAGTTTAGAAGGGAAAAAGGGATAAAACCAGGCTCACTAGAGATGAGCCTGGGGGTGGCATGCCAATGCTTGAGGGACAGTGTGCTAGCAAGATCCTTCAGTGTGCCATCTCAGTGGAGGCTGAGGATGGAGATCCACAGGACAGCAAAGGTACAAGGGTTATTGATGTGTTAGAAACCACGGAAGTGTCTGAGAACAGTCGCATAGGAATTAGGGCTTGTCCCAAAAAAAGGTGGGAGGACCAATAGCCCAACTGAAGTGCACCTACACCAATGCATGCAGCATGGGCAACAAACAGGAACAGCTGGAATCCATCGTGCTGCAGGAAAACTATGATATAGTTCCCATGACAGAAACATGGTGGGATTACTCACAACCGGAGTGCTGCAATGGATGGCTATAAACCCTGCAGAAGGGAGAGGCAAGGAAGGAAAGGCTGCGGGGTAGCTCTGGATGTTAGGGAGTGTTTTGACCAGTAGAGCTTAATGATGGTGATTAAAGGGTTGAGTGTTTATGGGTAAGAATCAGGGGGAAGGCCAACAAGGCAGATATCATGGTGGGAGTCTGTTCTAGACCACTCAACCAAGACATGGAAGTAGATGAAATATTGTACAAGCAGCTGGGAGAAGTCTCACGATCGCTGGCCCTTGTTCTCGTGGGTGACTTCAACTTACCAGATGTCTGATGGAAATACAACACAGCAGAGAGGAAACAGTCCAAGAGGTTCCTGAAATGTGTGGAAGACAACTTCCTGACACAGCTGGTGAGGCAGCCAGCTAGGGAAGGCGTCAATGGACCTTTTGTTTGTGACCACAGAAGGATTTTGGGGGGATGTGATGGTTGGAGGCTGTCTTGGCTACAGTGGTTATGAAATGATTGGA
>NW_010256249.1:0-12014 GCF_000690775.1 Eurypyga helias
TATGATTCTATGATTCTAAAATAATTGCACAGTACCATTGTGGACTGAGGAATTAGCAGTTTTGTATGTCTCCTGGAGATGTGTAGAAATTATGTGTGAGATAATTGCCATGTGCTTCCGGTACAACAAGGGGAGATAGAGAGTTTTAAGGTGCAATTCACCTGTCTGTATCAAACAGGTCAGACAAATCAGTCCCTAAACATGCCTATTTGTCTCTAGTATCTCAGACGCAAGTGCTGTGTAGAGGGTAGATGCTGTGAATGCCATTGTAGACACACCCAGAAGAGGTCTATTGACTTCTTTTTTCCACTTTTTCTCTTGGCATACTGTATCTTTTTTAACTGGGTCTCAAGCTGAGGTTAGCAAAGTTAGCTACAAAAGGATGTATCAAATGAGGACTTGATCATCACCAATGCACCCTGGGGCACATCCCGGCCAAACAGGTCATGTCCCTGTAGATACAAATTTGTGCACTTGCAGTCAATTCTCCTTTATCCAAGTAGCTGAAGAGTTGGGATTCCACAAGTAAATGAAACAAATGTGTTTCCAAGCCTAAACTGGGGAGGTTTGAAATCTCTGCATCCTAATTCCCAACATGCCCAGTGCAACCGATACACTGGGTGTACAGAAGCTAAGCTGACTCTGCACAGACCAGTTTGTCTGTACCTCCATCCGTAAATAAGATGGACCAGAGCCAATTCTCTAGCTCCAAAAGCAAATGGCATGCTACAACTTGCAACCACACAGCTAACCTCTCTTTTCACCTAGAGCAGGTGACTCCATTCATACAGCATTTGGGAAGAGTCCCAAGGACTGTGCCAGGCCCTGAGCTGGGCTTGGACATAGTCTGGGAAACTGCTAGTTGGCACAGGCCATAACATGCCAGGGACTGTGCCGCCAGTTAAACTGCAGAGACCGTTAACAGGTCAGCGCCTAAACCCATCCCCCGAGACACTACATGTTTCCAATGTAGCTACAGAGGTAGTTTAAGAGTCGAATAAAACATACTGGCTCAGACATATTGCTGTGTGAATGTGGGTTACGGTTTCCATCAGGCAACCAGATCACATGTCTCCGTGCCTAGGACACGGCTTAACTTCAACAAAGATAATCAATATTGGACAATTGGCTGTATTTTCAATATCATATGATGTTGTGAACATATAAAAGGAAAACAATATATTGCAGTAGCGTGCTCAATATTAAGTTGGAGTGGAGTTTTGATATCACACCTTCCTAGTCTTTAGACTCAATCTTTAAAGGCAGAATTTTCAATGTTATCTAAATAGTTTTCCCAACCCAACCTGACCAATTCTGCTATGAAGGTTTGAATTCCTCTAGATGGAAGGTTTAACACATGGGAGAAAAGCTATTTCAAATTTAGTACCCAGAAAGTACATCTATACTGTCTTGTTGGTGCCTGCTAGAGTTTTGTACCCAAACCTTATCTCCCAGATGTCCATGCAGCCCAGGTGTTAGTTCACCCTTAAGCTCCATCCTGGAGCAAGCTCAGTTGTTTCTGGACTGGGAAGAACTGGGCAGAGATGAAGAGATGGTGTATGCCAGTGTCCCGTGCCCACACTGTGTGAAGATACAGTCTGAGTGTGACTCATGTTGGATTTGGCTTCCCCCAGACGAACCAGTATTTCAGCAGGCCTCTCGATGGCCTCATGTCCTAAACCACCCTCAGTGTTACAAAACAAAAAGACGTAACTGGCAGCCTGCGAAGTGGCTTCCCAACAGCAGCCCAGGGCAACATCCTAAAAGGACCATACTCGAATCCATGGCTCCATTGTCGGGAAGATTTCTCCGCAGCAGTTTAAAATCATGCTGGGTGCTGTAGCGCAAGCTGGTTTTATACACACTGGAGAGCAGTGATGGTTCTATTGAATATACCTATCTATGCATATACTTATATATATATGCATGTGAATTTTGTCTCCCCTATGTACCTGTATGTACGTGCACAGGCATATACACAGGAGGGATAAGCAGCCCTTGGGTCCAGCCAGGTGTAGCGGCCTATTCCGTACCAAGGTACACGTAATCCTTGCAAGCACGACTGCAGCGAAGTCCTTCATAATCAATGATTTCTGTGCTGTGGCCGCGCTCCTGAGAAGCAGGCCTCTGCTTTGCTTCTCCAGACATGACTGTTAGTGACAGCCCCAGGGAGGATCCCTCTTTCTGGACTGTGACACATACCGCTGTGGATTCACACATCTAAGAGGTTCATCATCACTGTTGCTCTGGTTGCTTTTATTTCTGAAGTTATCACAGCAAATAGATATTTTTTCCTTTAGGGCATACCTATACTGCTAAACAAAAGAGGACTAGGCAATGAGCTCAAGCATTCTCACTGCTTAATTGTCAGTGCTATCCTCGACTCTGTTTTAGACCACTCCAGTTGCCACTGGGAGAAGTCAGCTGCAGAGGGAGCTGACCTTGCGAGCGGAGTGTGGACACAAGCCGGTCAGTGCTATTCAGCCTCCAGGCTTGAATCAACCCAGCAGTATAAATACAGCCAAGCAGTCTGTATGTTCAATGAGATGAAAAGGAGCAAACAATTCTGATTCCATTTAATGCCAATTTAGGGCTCTTAACACTGCCTTTCCCCCCAATCAAGCTGTTGTATTGTCTAGCTAAGGGCTTTTGTGGGATGATAGCATGAGACTTTGAGAAATCTGTCTGTCCTGATAGTGTTGCAAGGAGTGTTAAGGTTTACTATCAATGCTTCACTAGGACGCAGTCAACATGTTGATTTTGGTAAAATGAAAGTCTGGAATAAGGAAGACATTCAAAATAAACAGGATCCTAGGAAGGGCATTCACTTTAATTTTATGTTTATTTTTCCCCAGGGGGGAAGAGATAGAGCTTGCCAACCTTTTAAGTTGCTTGCTAACTGCATAATGAATGGGGATAAGTTAATTCTATGTTTTCAATTTCCTTAGGGAACTAGATGCCAATGTGTTTGAAGTTTTCATGTTAACATCAGAATACTTCTATGTAGGGGCCACCTTACATATCTAACATGACCTTCAGTGCTTCCAACTCAATCAAATTTATCTTATAGCCAGATGATTTGCCAGAATCAGTTCACAGGATATTTGGCATCACTGATCTAATTTATGACAAATAAGAGGATATAAATACATAGGTATAAAAAATTGCCTCCTGAGACCCCTTGTTTATTCTTGAATACTCTGCTGTTCCATTATTAATTCTCAAAAAGTGTTACAAATCTAACTTTTTAAAGTATTTCTTCTAAATTATGTATTAAGATTAAAAACCTAATTATCCACAAATAGTGATATGTTTGCATGAGGTATTCTCAAATGAATAATTTGTATGACTCCAGTCCTTCTGTTAAATTAAGAGGCAGAACTCAGTAACTGTAGTGGGAATAGCATCTGAAACATTTTTAGGAACGTAAAATGGAGAGGAGAAATGGCTAGCAAAGAAAGAAAAAGAAAACAAACAAACAAGCAAGCAAACAAAGCAAACCCACAAAAAAACATTAAAAAAACTCCAACACAACCAAAAAAAACCCAAAAAAACCCCCAAAACCCACAGTAGCAAACCTTGATTATGAAATAAAAAAAATAAAAAAACCCAACAAACAGCCAATTCCAGGCTTGTCAGGCATAATAAATTCTGTCAGAACAGCCTTTCGGAAAAATTTTTGCGTGTCTTTGTGCTTACGGAATAAAGAAATGCTTACAAGATCTCTAGAAAATTAGATAATGTTTTCTGAAATGAATGGAGATCTCTAGATAGAGTTATAAAGCATAAGACTGTGTACCATTCTGAATACATTCAAAAGATGATTTTGTAAGCTCTGGGAAGTGACGGGTCTATTAAGAGCACCTTATCCTTCCCCTACTTGTTGTGTCTTGGGTACCAACTTGAAAACCCTCAAAACTTTTCCATCAGAGTACAAACTCTCCAATTGTATGCACTTGTCTACCACAACTAGTCTATAGTTTGGCAAGGATCTCTTGGTCTACTGTTATATAAATAATTTCTCTAAATGTTCCTTCCCTGATCCATTTCTTTTTTTCTAAGAGGATCTTAATACCCAAACATTTACCACTCTAGTCTAAATATTCCTCAGCTGAACTACGACATGATTAGGAAGACAACTGCAAATTTAGAGAAAATGGCAATGATCCCATTTTTCCCTCTGGCAGACAGACCAGGCACTGTAAATCATTTATCCCGCAGAAGAAGACCTCATGTCCTTCTGTCAGGAACTAGATGATCTTTAAGGTCCCTTCCAATCTAAACCATTCTAAGATTCTATGACTTCTGATTTTGAAGTGTGCAAGTTGAAACCTTTAGCAACCATTTCTCAGCTCAGGCATTAGCAAGGAGAATTTTTATTGTAGACATTGAAATACAAAAATTATTAAAATCAAATGTAAAATGTTGCCACTTCTCTTTCAGTCTCATTGCTAAGGAATAAAAGCAGATTATCCATTCTTCATCATGTCAGCTGAACAAAAAGGACAATAGACTCTCTTTTGCAGGGCACAGAACTGACTGGTTTCCATCAATATTCATAGTTTGTGCCTCAATTTGGCTTCTTGTTATTCTAAGTAAAAAGTATATATTCTTGGAAACACTTTAAGAAAGCATTTGCATATCATTTTATTCAAATGGTACTGTGCAGAATAACAAACAAGTGAGACCCTTACCTGGCCCATAACTTAGAATGAGTGTGTCATTTCCTCATCAGGACAGTACTGCTTTAGTGACTGAGCCATATGCACTCATTTGGAAGGCTCATTTGGAAGCTCACCTCCTTTATACTGATTCCTTTGGAATGGAATCAAAGGGAAGATGGGATTGATGCTGATGTTCTAACTACACGGCATGACTTGTAAGACCAGAGGGCTGAAAGGAGATGGAAATACCTGGTGGGAAGACAATATAAGGACATCCTACCCTGCTATACTTACTGCAGATCTGCAGCGGTCTTTTTGTTCAATTGTTTTGCAGGTGCAAATTTATTCTCCCCAGATAAATTGCAAAAGCAAACTAGTGTACATATTTTATCTCCAAAGCGGTGAGCACTCTGATTTGGTTTCCTCTCAGAGGACATGCAGAAGAGTTAGGCCATTTAGGCCACATTTCATACCCATCAACAAGAGTTCCATGCTCTTCTTGCAGTCTTGGACCTGTATCTGGGGAGAGAAATTGCTTCCTTCACCATGGATTCTGAGGCACACTACTGTCAGGAGATCAGTATTTAACACTGCACAGCAAATCACACAGCACCTTGGAATAGAAAATAGAGAAGAAAAACACCAACTGATCCAGGAGAAGCAGTTTGCAAAGATAACATAACAATCACATTCTCTGATATGTTACTTTATTCTGTTGTGTAGCTGGAGGTTTTGGGTAAGTGGGGTTTCATAAGATAATCTCAATTTGTATGAATCAAAACCCACTTCATCAAAACCCAGGCAGAATTTTCTGCCACCAAAAAACCTGCTTGGCAGGATGATCAGGAGCTTGGTCTTCCCTGGCCTGTGAATTCAAGACAGATCTATTGTGCAGATATACCTGGATATGTGGACTCTACATGGTTCTTCCCAGAGCCTAAAATTTCTGACTCTAATGAGGGCTTCATCCCGGCACTGATGAAGAAAACCTGGATACTTGGTGACCTCCATCATAAGCTGTGGAACCCCGGTTTTAGACTTTCAGCTCTGCCCTAGGAGACTCCATAGAGTTTTTCTGACTACTAGGAACCCTGCAGACTTCCCCAACACTGACAAAACCCCCCATCTTTGCCAGCAGGTGAGAATTAACCACAGAATTCCTGGAACTCAAACCAAAATGGTTACATATTTCCAAACCTGTTTCTTGTTTCTTCTGTAGGAAATGTAGAAATGTCAAGTTTTTGCTCAAACTGGGTGACAGTTTTGGCAACCAGTGTTTCCTAAATTGACCCTGTATTTGTTGACTTCAGGCTGTGCTGCCTTAATGCACCCAAAATAGATGTCTTTGAAAGGCTACCCTCACTCTTCAATTAGTTGTGATTGCTATAGACTGTCTCCTAGGTTGAGTAGAATAACAAGAACCTTTTGCTTCAGATATTTACATGGGTGCCAATCCTCTTCCAGGTACTTATTATCCCTAGGTCCCTAGACATGTTTGTCTGTCCTAGAGTCGAATTTGCAGAGGTGAACAAGGACAGTCATAGCACCTGATGCTTAGCAAGGAACCCATTATCACCAGCTCTATGACAGAATCTTAATCTCGCTATGAGCAGGTCAAATCATGTGAAACATCTCTCTTACTCTGCCTTTTCGATGACAGGAGGTACTGGCATTACCACTAGAAATAAATGTCTTGGCTGATAGCCTGTTGACTGCTGTGGAAGTCGTAACTGTGGAGGAAAACACCAATACAGTTGGAAATTTTCAAAGAAAAGAAAAAAAAATCCCTAAAAACCCTTTTCTTGGAATTTTCTTTATTTTTGTGGACAAGCTTACAATTACCTTCATCTTATCTTTGTGGAGCATCTGTCCTACACCCAAACACCATCAGGATTCAAAGCACAGACTCTTCTCTTTCATGTGACTTCCCAAGCCCAATTCAGCAAGCATTCCCAGAGCTGTCCTGGTAGACAGAATTCTGCACAAAACAAGAGAGCCAGTGGCTGTGTTACCCTTATCCTTCCATCTGTGTGCGTAAAGCTGGATTGTGCCCATAGGGGGAATGTGTAGTCGTGTATCACCTTTTATAACTTCCAGATCAGAGGGCAGTATAGGACAAATCTCCGTCAGTCTCAACGAAGAAACTGTCTCTTTGTGCAGAAGCATAATATTTGTTGGGCTGTGGAGCACAAAAATGACCATAGAATAAGTGGTCAGATTTTTCAACTGAGATCAGGGAGACTTCAATCCAAGGTTGTGCCTCAGTTCTCGTACCTCACATTAAACTTCTCCTTTTGTTAACTGCTGTTTGCTGTTGGCTAGTTCAGGCATCTTTATGCTTAGAGTGGGGGTTTTGAGGGGGTCTCTATATTCACATTTTGAAATGGTAGTCCAGATATGTAACTAAAAATCTGTATCCTGACGGGCATCTCAGCCCAACAACACTACCTTCTATGTCCTTTGTGGGTCTAGCGCTAAATTACTTGCTTAAATTGCAGTAGAAGCTTTGTGGTCATATTAGGAATGAACTTCCGTTCTCCAAAGTCCAAAAGAAGAAATTCACAGTGGAGCCCATCTTTTCCTCCCCTTTCTAGGAAGAATAGAATAGACATTTCCTCACACCATTGAAAACAATAGCAAGAAAAAAAACCTGCACAGGAATTTAGGCTAAATAGTTTAAAATAAACCCCCAAACATAAGGCATTTTATAAAGGTCAAAGAACAGATATTGCACTACAGCAAAGACTTCATCATTTTGGTAAACAAGTTGGAAAACAGAGCAATTTCCCCATCCCCCCAGACTGGTTCAGGGTTTAGGCTGCCAGCCTCTCAGATGGCCTAGGTTAAGATTCATGATTATGCAACGAAGGATGCCTGTCAGACTGAATGGAAGGCGACATTTGGGTACCTTATTTTATAACGCTTCATAAACTTTGTTTAAACAGTATAAACATCAGACAAAGGAAACTAGATTTTGCAATAAAAGCTATTTTTATGACAGTGAAAGTCACATGACCTCCTACCCAGCTTTTAAGAGAGCAATAGAACTTGCTTTGCCTGCCAGCCCTGAAAAAAGATTGAATTTAATGTCAAAGACAGAGGTCTTGTTAGGCAACAGTGTTACATTCCAAATCTTACATGTTTATGGATTCCCTCTCTTTAACTCCACCCTCCTGATGAGGAAAAAAAAATTAAGTTAGGCTTAACCCTTCGTAGCATTTGACTTTTACAGCAGCTGAGACCACCCTGATTTTTCACTAGGTAAATTTTTCAAAGGAAAGTATATTGATGGGTAGCTTACATACACGGGACATGTTCATAAACACTCAGCTCACATGCACTGTAGGAAAGAAATCAAGGTCTCTGTGGGTTCTAAATATCCTAATTTCAAACCATTCATGTCAAGCCACCATGAGATTCGCCACTGATGTATCCCTCTCAGTATAAAATCAATCCTGTAGGCAAGGCCTTGCTTGTTGCTTGCTAATTTCAACACATACACATTTCTCCAAAGTCACCCTAACAATATTTTTGGTAAATATGTCCTGCTGGAAAACCATACTAAGTTTCCTTTCGCCATGAAGTTTTTCTTTTTCCTCACTGAAAACTTTTATCAACTCCTCAAATACAGTATCACTCCCTGTAAAGCCTTCAGTGCTGACTGAATTTTGTATTTGATAACCCAAAAACAGAAATCCTATAAAATTCTATTGTATAAGAAGAATAATCAAGGAATATCAAGGTGAATAACACAATAAGCACTCAAGCGTTATACATTAGTGAAATGCTTATAACTCATCTCTAATTCAGTAGTTCAATATAAAATACACAAAAAGAATCCATTTACATATAGTAATAATATCATATATAGCCCTTTTCAGAGAAGAAAAAACGGTGGAAAAGATAGTAGTGATACTTCTGCTCACTATTTGTCGTTAACAACTGACTGGATTTGGTATGTATAGGGAAGGAGCTGTGAGTGAGACACAGAGACTGTGGCACAGAGAGCAGCACAGGATGCAAGATCCTCCGAGGGTCAGTGGGAGGAAAAGGGATAAAGTAACCCCAGGTTAGGTACAATGTGCCAAAGGCAGGAGAGACTGAGGGAAGGTGCATGGGAACTGGGATCCTGGAGACGGCTGTAATTCACTCATAGGTACGGGGGAAGTGGGGCTAAACTGGGATGTACAAAACACTGGTGGGGAAGATAATAGTCTTAGATACTTAACCAAGAGTACAGGTGGGGAATAAGGTGTACAGAGCTAAGAAGGAGATTAAGTAAATTGACAATAGAAGGGAGAGGTGACCCTTTTCAGCCACCCAGCCAGCACCGCCACAGATGGAATTCATCCCTGAATCCTAACTTTACGTGCCTGCTGGGTACATGTATACACGAAAAATGTACAGTAGGTGGTATCCATGCTATCACACATTCAACAGAGTTCAGACATAGATTTTTAGGATGATTTTCAGCTCACCTCACGGTAGACATGTCATCAGCTGAATAAATTTGTTGACTCTAAGGAGAGTACTGACTGGGGACTCTGTCCAGATGCCTGCACATGGCCACCTCGTGCCACCTGAGACACAGCAGGGTATCGCCGTTATGGAGCCGGCAGTTATACCATTACTTAGACGAGACTCAGCCTCTAGCTGCCATTCCAGAAAATCAGAAAAGTGGTATCTGGGGCAATATGAAACATGCCTTGGGCATCTGAAATGGCCTCTCTATGCAATTAAATTGAGATCTTGATCTCCCCTGATATTAATGGAAGATTACCTGACCTGTAAACATCTATAAGTAAACACCTGTAAGTAAACACCTAAGATTAAGTTTCTGAAGCTGAAACACACCCCCAAGTCTGAGCTCTCACCTCTAGGTCTAGTGCTATTCGAAAAGCCCACCTGACCTCAAGCCACCAGTCTGGAAGAGCACAGGTGTTCTCTAGGTCTTGTGTACATCTGACAGCCCCATGAAAATGTACCAGTCCCTTGAGGGACCTTAAATCATAGCAGACACCAAGTCTGAAAAACTCAATGAAGATTCCAGCATCTGGAACTTCAGTCACTCCAGAAATACCTTGATCGCTGTCCAGAGGAAAACAACACATCCTGTAGCCTGGTACTGCTGTAGTCCTGCACATAGAAGGGAGAGGAACCCTTTGCATGCCTAAACCAAGATTACTTCAATATTTCATATTAGCCAGGTCGTCACGGATTAGAATTAATGGTCTTTGGCACTTGGACAGGCCCCAGAGTTGCCTCCTCCCTCCTAAAGGCCCTAACCAAGAAGTTATAGAGACAAATTCATGTTCATGTTCTTCAACTGCTATAGTAAAATGGTATTTTCTACACAGGAAAATAGTTTATGACATACAATTACCCACATGTATTGTAAGTTCTTGTGTGTAAAATGGGTATGAAAACTATGTATGAGAGGTGTGGTTTTGGTTTGTAGTCTGAGAACCATAGAATGGTTTGGGTTGGAAGAGATCTTAAAGACTATCTAGTTCCAACCCCCCTGCCTCCTTCCACTAGGTCAAGTTGCTTAAAGCCCTGTTCAACCTGGCCTTGAACACTTCCAGGGATGGAACATCCACAGCTTCTCTGGGCAACCTGTTCCAGTGCCTCACCACCCTCTCCAGGAAGAAGCTTTTCCTTATATCCGATCTAACTCTAACCTCTTTTAGTTTAAAGCCGTTACCCCATGTTCTGTCACCATGTGCCCCTGTAAAAAGTCCCCCTCAGCTTCCTTGTAGGTCCCTTCGGGTACTGGAAGGGGCTGTAAGGTCTCCCCGGAGCCTTCTCTTCTCCAGGCTGAACAAGCCCAGTTCTCGCAGCCTTTCGTCATAGGAGAGATGCTCCAGCCCTCTGAGCATCTTTGTGGCCTCCTCTGGACTCGCTCCAAGTGGTCAATATCCTTCTGATGTTGAGGGCTCCACAGGTGGACGCAGCACTCCAGGTGGGGTCTCACCAGAGCAGAGTAGAGGGGCAGAATCCCCTCCCTCGCCCTGCTGGCCACACTTCTCCTGATACAGCCCAGGATACGGTTGGCTTTCTGGGCTGCCAGTGCACACTGCCGGCTCATGTTCAGCTTTTCATCCACCAGTACCCCCAAGTCCTTCTCCTTAGGGCTGCTCTCAGTTTTTAATTCACTCAGGCTGTACTTGTGTTTGGGATTGCTCCAACCCAGGTGCAGGACCTTGCACTTGGCCTTGTTGAACTCCATGAGGTTGGCAGTGGCCCACCTCTCCAGCCTGTCCAGGTCCCTCTGGATGGCATCCCTTCCCTCCAGCATGTCAACTGCGCCACACAGCTTGGTGTCGTCGTCAAACTTGCTGAAGGTGCACTCAATGCTGTCATCCATGTCACTGACCCAGATGTTAAACAGCACAGGTCCCAATACCAACCCCTGAGGAATGCCACTTGTCACGGATCTCCACTCAGACATCAAGCCATTGACCACAACTCTGAGTGCCACCATCCAGCCAATTCCTTATGCATCAAGTGGTCCATCCATCAAATCCATGTCTCTCCAATTCAGAGACAAGGATTTTGTGTGGGTCATTGTCAAATGCTGTGTCAGATGAGGTAAGCTGGGAGCCAAAGGTGACAGTGAGGCAGGTAGGGCAACACCCTCCCCATCACAGCTCTGTGTTTTCTCCACCTCCACCCCAGATGTTGCCCTTCAGTAACCCAAGGTTGCAAGGCAGGTATCCCTTTCCACTCTGGACCCAGGCTCGGGATCCTCAGGCGAAAGCAGGCACCAACAGCTCTGCTTGCAGAGACTGCCAGAGGTTTTCCTTTAAAACACAACCAGCATCAGGACAGCAAACCAGCTATTGTGACAAGAGACCACATTCAGCCATGAGTCCAGTTCACCAGACCAGTCCATAGTAATGAGACAGGCTGAGTCTGAGGCCAGGCTCAGGATCGGTGGGGTTCATGTCCAGGCACAGGCAAGCTGTCCACACAGCCCCAGTGAGGAGCAGGGTCAACAGCTGGGGCTGAAACATTGCTCTCGAGTCAAGAAGCTCCTATTGAGGCTTCTCACAGCTCTTTCCCACCAAACTTCTCACGGCCATCTGACCCAAGGTTATGGCAGAGCTGGCAGCCACATCGCTGGGGAAAAGTGGTTGCTGAGTCTCTGCAGGGCCCTGAGGATTCCCTGTCTTCACCTAAGGATCCAGAGCCTGGGTCCAGAGTGGAGAGGGACTCTGGCCTTGCAACCTTGGGTTACTGAAGGGCAACATTTGGGGTGGGGCTGGAGAAACAGGTGAATTCAGATATACCACAGTATATATTTGCTAACTCATAGATATTTTTATTTGGCTTCCATAGTATTCAGCT
>NW_010256249.1:12045-14699 GCF_000690775.1 Eurypyga helias
CCTCTGTCTCTCGAGCCTGGAGTCTTTTATCAGTCCAAGTCCCTGGAATTGGTCACTGATACCCTGTAAATCTTTTGTAGGAGCTGGGCTTGGCCATAATGCACTGTGGTTTCTATTGTGGGGGGGTTCTAGCTCTCATTACAGACAAGATGTAGGATCTGGACCTTAATTCACTCTTCATCAGACTTTTCCTTTAGTACTTTAACACTGGAAAGACTCATTGATTTCACGGATGTATAATTATAACTTTCCTTCTCTTGCTAATTCATGCGGCTTAACTATCCCTCAGTGGTGCTGAAGACTTCTGCAGGAGGGAGGGAGGAGCTGCCGGTCAGGTTGTTCACTACCTCCCTGACCAGAACGGGCTGCTGCTCCCTCGCCAGCTGACCTTTGCCTTAAAGACTGACGGACTTTGTGAAGGTGCAACAGGGCTGGTCCTCTGTAATTTGATTTTTGTTTGCCATGGAAAGGTTGGTGTGTTTGCTTTGCACTTAACTGCCACAGTTTATTCAGGACTGTAAAACTCTTCAAAATCACATATAAGTAAACATGTGAAAAACAAACTGCTGAAAAATAGACTGGTCAAAAGTGAGGGACTATTATTGCCTAATAATATATACTTAGCAGACTTCATTCTGCAACAGAAAAGTGTATTTTCTCACCCTCATCTTTGGTGAGACCATAAAATCCTTAACTTTTTAAAAAATAGGTTAAATGTTTGTGTTTGAAACACTACTGTGCCTGACTTTCTACTTCAGGCTGTTGTGAATGATGTCAGAGGATAATGAGGTTAGTGTTTAAACTGAGAGTCACGGTGTAACTTTTATTACTGTAAACTGCTTAAAACTGGAAATGTTAAATTATAAAACCGTGATAGGTAGACGGCAAAACATTAAAGAACTTAATTCCATAGTTTAGGGCTTCTTTTCCTGATCCTTCTGAGCCAGTCCTGAAGTCCTTACTCATCTCCTTACTCCTGATTCATCAAAGCATTTAAATGCTTTAGATTTCATTGAGACTTAAGCATATGCTTGTTAATTCCGCACTTTAATGAGAAAGTCCTCACTAAATTGTAGGAATTTTTGCCTTAAAGTTTCACTTTTTTTTTTTTTTAAATCTTGTATTTTGGTCGCCAGAACTCCAAATAGAGAATTTATGTGTTTGGTAGTTATTGCTAAGCATCAATCCCTGCCCAAACCAGTTCTATCACTTTGGCTATTTAATCTCTGACTAGTAGTATTAGTGGCAAGGGGAATTTAACAGATGGGGTAGTGCTGGAGTAGGTGGAGATGAGTTGAGAAGGTGGCTATAATCATGTTTCAGGTGCCTCCTGTTTAGATTGTATTTAAATACTAAGTAGAAAAGCACATTTCATCTTTTTTCCCCTCTTGAACTGTCACTATTATCATGAAGTCTATCATAGCTTTATTTTTTATTTGTTTAGGTGCAAGTAAATTTTTTTGTGGAAAAAAATGGGAGTATGTGGGAAAATACTTGGAGAAAACAGAAGGCATATAGAAGGAACGGCTCCTTAAATGTCACATGGCTGCTACACAACTTGGTCTGCTGAGACACAGCCTGCTGGTGTAAGCACTTCTTCATAAAATTTACAAAGTACGTAGTGAGCAATGACTATATTGAAACTGCACTAAAACAGGGTTTCTTAACAGGCTCATGGTATCTATTTCTTCTGGATTCCTTTGATACCAGCCCGTTTGTGTAGCATGTCTTTCACGTTAAATCTGCAGGATATCTTTTAGAGGGCGATGAGACAAGGGAGTGCACATCAGCCGTTTTAGCTTTGGTCCCCACCGTTGCCCTTGGCACGGCACACTGCACCTTTCTCTGCTGCTTTCTACTCAAATTGAATGTGATTCAGCTTCATTTTTTTTTTTTAAATTAGAAAAGAAACAAACAAAACCACTGCTAAACTTCCTAGAAACGGGTGTGCTGTTCAGCCTACACAGCAGATTAATGGAAAAATGACATTATTTTGAGATTTGCAGCGAAGTGACAGCTAGTTTTGGAGGGGGGTGTCCCTGTGTGCGTGTATTGGTGATATGCAGCAGCCTTCAACTCGCACTGCTTTCCCTGTAAAGGGCAGGAAATTCCCCAAATTTTGCAAGGTGTCTCTTGCTTTACTGGACTTTTAGAAATAACTTAAGTATTGATGTACTTTCCTTAAATTTTCCACTGGGAAGAGCTTGAAAACACAGCCTCGCTACTCCCAAATGGATCTGGAAAGCCATTGATTCTTCAGAGCTTCTTATTTTAGAGCTTCTTCATAAGCTCTAAATAGACCATATTCTTTAGAGCTTCGCAGAAGCTTCAAGAAGATTCTTTAGAGCTTCATAGCTCTTAACTTTGGGCTTCTCATAATTCATTTTAAGATTATGTTACTCGGGGTAGCAATTGAGGCAGCAATGGTGGTCCCCCCCCTCTGCGTGCTGGCGTGATATGCGCTCCTTTGGCAAGCCTGAAGGAGTTTTTTCGGGGCACAGACAGGAGCAGAGAACAGGGGGGACAGGTCTGATGCTTCATTAGGAGATTTTACAGGTATAACCCAAAGAAACCCTGCCGGAAGGGGCGCAGGCCTGCTTGGCGGCCCTCAGGCGGGCTCGGTGGCCCCGCCGGGCCTGGGAAGGCTCGTGCGC
>NW_010256250.1:0-4744 GCF_000690775.1 Eurypyga helias
TTGCCAAGGGGCGAGTTGCTGGGCAGGAGCAAGCCCGGGCTTTTCAAGAATATTCCCGTAAAATGAAGTGGGTAGGAAAAGGAACAGTGTTGGGTAAAACACAGCGAGAAACCTTGTAAGTGATGCGGTGCTACACCTTGCAAGGAAAGAACCCGATATTCAGGGGCGCTGGGTTTTACTCACCCCAGCGTACAGAAGCTGGTAGGGTTTTGGAAATCTGGCCGTGTATTTTGGTGCTTTCCATGAATGAGAGCTTCTGTCTTTTCTGGAAGCGTGAGTGAGGTGTGATTATGGTTCGGTGTGCTGTTGGTTTCAGTCGTCGGGACTTTACCCACGGATATTGTCATTGCCGGTGCTGAAGTTCAGCGCTTCCACTGACTACAGCATAATAATTAAAGCAACGGGTTCTGTTTGCTGTGGTGTTGGTTACTAAGCGGTCAGTGCGGTATCTGAGCAGGCATTTGTTAGATTTTTGTTCCTGTCCTCCTGTCAGGTCCAATCTGTGTTTCCTCTGTTAATCACTGATTTGCAAGTTCATACACTTCTGGCTTTCTTTCCTCCTGGGAGAGGAAACAACTACATCAAGTAAATAAATGATGTAAAAACAAGTGGCTCTGCCCCATCCAATACCAGTCGCTGCAATCAGAGTCTGAGAAAATTCATTTAATGGAGGAGTCAGGAGTCTCCAGGGTATCCAGAGAAGGCAAGAAGAATCTTAAGTCAGTTGAATGTTTTGATTGCCTTGAACAAAAACTCTTCCAGCACTAAGCATTTGAAGTGGCACACCATACATGCTGTTTCTTTGTACAGAATTCTGGTCTGAAGAGCCGTAACCTTAAAAATGATTATGTAATTCGTAACCGTAACATAACCGAACTTTTTATTCTGACAGCGCTGTCTGCGTGAGGAACGGTTTGTAGGTGCATCGCAATCCTGCGTGCAGCGTGCAGCAGTGCTAGCCTGAGGGGATGGCTCCTCACAGAGTGATAAGCCGTCCCTGTTAGTTCAGGTTGCACTGGTGGAGTGTGTCTGGCACCCAGGGTCAGTGCTTAGGATGGTGCCATGGCATACGAGCTGAATGAGGCAGCACCTTGCACTCTGCTGCTTCATTTAATTCCTTCAGCCATTTGTCTTACATCCTTGAGAGTAATTGCTGAACAGCTTGGAGAGTAGGTGCAACCTCCTCTGATAGGCAGTGCAAAGAAGGGGAAAGCTCTCCTCTACTTGCTTGCTTGCTGAAAAATTCTGCCTTACGCAGCTGTACAGAGTTAAACGTCCCCACAGATGAGCACAGGAATGCACTTGCTGTGGGATCCATTTAGCAGGTGGGTTAGGTACAATCAAAGAGGGGCTTATTTTGCCAATAAAATGTTCTGTCTCCTTGCTGATGTTTTAATCAGTAAGCTAACGTCCTTCCATAATATGATCTATTCTGTCACCACCTTGTAATTTTGAATGTGTATAGTGCAAGAAATAAACCAAAATAATCAAAACTGTTAAGTATTAATAAAACCAACTTTAATATTTAATTTTAACAAAATTTAAAAGTTTTAATTAGAATATTTTGCTGCTTAATGAGGAAAATGATAGTGATCTCCAATCTAAGTGTACGCTTGCTTGAGCAAAATTTGGAGCTATTGATAAATATTCCCCTTTTAATACAGAATTATTTTAATTAGTACATTGCCAGGCCAGAGCCTGCATCTTTGTGCAAAGGAAGAAAGGGATGCCCAGGGAGAGTGCATGTCATTTTATTACCCAAGGTCAGACAGTAAACCAGGTACATCCCAGAATAGAAGCAACGTCTTGTGATTCGAACCACTGGAAAATGCTACCTCCTGTAATTTGATTGTGCACAGTCTCACATGGCTCATTGCTGCATGTTTTCTTATTTCCCATGTTCTTTTTTTGAGGACGCTGTGCGAACGTTTCCAGGACAAAGTGAAATCCATCCCTTAACGTTAGAATGCGGCCGCTGCTGCCCTTACGGTTGTTTTTTCCTCTGAAGAAGTCAAATGGTGACCTATATACAGGGAATTGTTTGTCCTTGAAGAAAGGCTTTTTGAGCAAATTTTAGAATTTATGTTGTGGATTTGGTTTTTGGTTTTGGGTTTGGTTTTTTTTTTTTCCTGGGCCAGGAAGGAAGGAAGGAGACTGTTTCATCTCAGTAAACACCAATTTAGCTCAGCTGCTGTGCCCTGATGCTTCAGATTCTTGCTAAAGAGTCTTGGTGTTATAAAGCATCACGTTCTTCAGAAAGTTAATGGACTGTCCTGAAGGATCCAGTCTGTTGAACATCATTGACCTCATAGGAAGAAGGCATTTACATTCAGCTGGTTTTCAGAGTTTTAGGCTAATCCAGCATTTTCCCCTGATGAATTAATTGGGAGTTTTTGCATGAGTAAGGATTACTTCAACAGTCAAGGCTTAACAGGATCTGGCTGTCCTGATGCACAATGCATTAGGAAAGATGTTTGTTTTCATCCATTATTTAATTTCCCTTACACTTAATCGGTGCTTCCCAGGCAGAGATGAGTAAAATACTGTTTTGGGAGAAACAATGTGTCATTTGCATAAGGTACATATAACCAAGGTTGTCCTCCTTAACTGCAGTGTTTTCACTCTTCAGAGGAAATTTTGTTTCTATTCTGTCTGCTTCGGGTACTTCTTTTTCTGATGGTTGGTTCATTATACGTTCTTGGGGAAATCAGTCCGTCCTGCTTTTAGTTCTCTTCGCTCGGTCTCTAATTGCCTGTGCAAACAGTAGTAAGACACCACTAAAATGGTGATCCAGTCCTCCTGCTGGGATGGTATTTTATCCTCTCCTCATTTTTTCTCAGTGACGTTTCTGTCCCATTTCGTGGTTGATGGAGCATGGTGTGCCTCGGTAGTTGCACATCCTTCTGGCAATGTAACTATCAGATGACAAAGGAAAAGGTACAGAAGTTCAAGTGGCTTCTTGCATCACCATCTGCTGAGATGTTACCGCCTTTTAGCACAGCTCAGGTCGTCTTTTAATCACTGAACTGATGAGCTTGACTGACTTCCCCTAGCCCTGGCTTGCTGTAGAGAAGACGGTTGGCAGTGTACCATGTAGGAGACAGGGCAGCATTTTGCATGACTGCCTGATGCTATGGTTTCTTCAGAGACTGTAGTTTTGAAAGACACTGGGGACACTGTAAGAGCCTGCAGTTGCAGTGGTGACAAGCTGAACCTGCACACTCTGCCAGCAGCAGAGCCAAACCAGTTCCCTGGGGTGCTGAGCCACTGGGGTGAGTCTTGAGAGCCCGCAGGGACCTTGGGCTCTTTCATGCCATTCTCTGGTTAAGCTTTTTGTCTCTGTGGCAGAGGGACACCACCATTTCCTTTTCCAACAAATGCAATGTAATGATTTGGCTTGTGTTTCTGGGGTTGGTCTCAGAAACCTTCCTGGCACAGGAAGGGCATAATTCTGATGTTATTCTGTTATGGGACAGAACACTGTCCGGAAGGGGCAGTGGTTTTTCTAGCAGGATTCCGTTGAGTGTAGGGCCCTGTGAAAAACCATACTTAGCCTGGCTGCTATCTATCACCAGACCCTCTTTTTCTCCTGGACCTCACAAGGTTGCAGATCAAGCTGACTGACTTCACCTGGCATGTGGAAAACAAAAATAGGACTACTTTGCGGTGTTTGGGATCTGGATGCCACTGCAAAGGAAGTGTGAGGCAGGACTGTCTTTAAAGGGCAGTGGAACAGACTGATGTGCACTGCAGGGGACCTGACAGGTCCAGTCAGTGGGTTTCATAGTATTCTGGAACAGCAGATGTACATGAATGAAAATTATTTTCTTTCAACTCCTCAGACAACTCTAGAGGACGTGACTTGCTCCTCAGAGTCTTCCCCCCAGCTAGTGTTGAAAAATTATTGTTGGTTACTTTCCTTCACATTTTTTAAATTATTTTGTCAATCTCTTAGAAAAAATTACAGAAAGCATGAGAGGAAGGAGCTTCCTGAATCCTGCCTAGAACATGATCATCGGGGACTCTTTAAAATGGAACGTGAATGTGTTCATGCGGAACATAGTGCTGATGAAAGAGACTCGATGGATTAGCCTTAGGAAGGGAGATCTGCAAAGTACCCACAGAAGAGATGCACCTCAGAGTGCAGGGTCCCCTTGTTAGCCTTTTAATCTCACCTATACCTGAAAGGGAATCATAGAATCATGGAATGGTTTGGGTTGGAAGAGACCTTAAAGATCATCTAGTTCCAACCCTCCTGCCATGGGCAGGGAAAGGTTGTTCTCTGAGGTGAGATTTTATTCCTTCTCTGTGCCCAAGTCCCTTCTCTCTGTGGAAGAATTTTCCAGTTTGTCTAAAACATGGTGTTTGAAATGTCAAATACTGTGGTTCCAGCTGGAGTTCGACTGATTTCATTATTTCATTTTACACAGGCCACTACACAGCCAGGATGCCGTTTTTTGCCACAGAGGATTAAAATGAGATAACAGTAAAGATGAAAAGCTTTTGAGCCTAACCTGCCTCTTTTAAATGTACATTCTTCTAGCCATGGTTTCTCAAACTACACACAAGTGCTAGGTTTTGCATTAATTTGCTTAAATTGATGAGTTTAAACCGTGAGTTGAAAATGGGAGTTTTCTGAAGTAAACAGTGAAACAAAGGGAGTTTGTTTGATCTGGATTTTTTTAGAAAGCGTTCTGAAATAGTTTGGGTCTACATTTTAGAATTTCTCTGTTTCTGTTCAGCA
>NW_010256250.1:4775-22952 GCF_000690775.1 Eurypyga helias
AAATCCTTTTTTTTATTTTAAACAGCCCTCAAATTCTGTGATGGGGACATACTGATAATGGCCATCTGGATTCAGTTCAACACAGTGGATGCTGAATATCCAATTACAGAGTTCAAGCAGAAAATTTTAGGTCAAGAATGTTGGAATTGGGGTCCAGAATGTTGAATTTCAAGTGTATTGTTTAACCACCAGTAAAAAAGCACTGTAGTGTAGATGGTTTGGGGTGGATCCTGCTAGGACTGGAGGTTTGATTGACACAAGTTTAGCTACGTACATTTTATATTCTGTTGCAAAAATACGGATTTTAGCAGCTTATAGCTGAAGAGTGGTATTAATCTGCCATCTTCTTCTAAAAAGAGAGTTTGGTACAAAAGTAGTGTCATATCTCTGCACTGCTTTGTGCTGTTGGAATAATGTTTGCCTATGCAGCATCATCTTTTTGCTGAAAAAGCAGTAGAACTGATGTAGTAGAATATCAGTTTTTAACAAAAAAAAAAAAAGTAATACATTTATCCTGAGGTATTTCTTGTATCCAAAATAGATCTCTACTTTCCCATCCTTCTTGTAACTCCTTTATATTTCACATAGTGGAAGTTAAGCCGTAAACTTTGTTCAGTCATCTCCCTCATCATCACCACGGGGAGGTGTTAGGTCACCATTTGGCATGTGTTGGCTGTGCTCCTCAGACCGCGAGATGCAGAGGTGTTAACACAATGCCTGTCCCCTGCAGAGCAGGGCGTGCTGCCTCTGCCTTGAAGATGAGGTCTGTGGAACAAAACGTGGAAGTCGGAACCAGAGAGGAGTGTATCTGGTGGCTGAATCTTCACACCTCGAAGCGTTTGAAGCAGAGAAGCAGGGATCTCTCCAGCAGAGAGGTGGCGGGCTCGGGTGGAAACTCCTGTTCTTCACAGCATTACTTACTTGTGGTCAGTTCGGTGGCACAGTGGAGGAAGTTTCTTAAATCTATTGCCTCAGTTACTCAGGGTTTTGCATGTTGCATTTTATACACTGGTGGCTGAATCTTCACACCTCGAAGCGTTTGAAGCAGAGAAGCAGGGATCTCTCCAGCAGAGAGGTGGCGGGCTCGGGTGGAAACTCCTGTTCTTCACAGCATTACTTACTTGTGGTCAGTTCGGTGGCACAGTGGAGGAAGTTTCTTAAATCTATTGCCTCAGTTACTCAGGGTTTTGCATGTTGCATTTTATACATATGTCAAAGAACTTTATAACAGTACTGTGTTTCTACAGATAGCTATATTTGATATTTATGTTTTCCTCCAGGACAGAGGCTAATAGATTTTTTTCGGCATCTCACAAAGTAGCAAAAGCCACATTTAACTGTGTTAACTTAGACTTAACATTGGATGACATAGCAGAAAGAAAGCGCATGTGTGAAAGTGCATGCATACGTGGTAGCGTGTGTGAAGGCAGAGAAACCGGCAGGCATGGGGAAAAAAAGACATTTGACCGAGGCTGAACAGACAGGAGAGAGAAAGAGCCAATAAAAACATTCTTAAAAAACAAAAGAATAAGTTATTAGCAAAAATATATAAGTGAAAGGCTGCAGAGAGGGTAGCAGAATTCAGAGATAAAGGGAAGAAGGCAAGAAATAGCACAGACCCTGGAGCAGGGGAGATTTAAAAACAAAATTAGGGTCTCTGGCAAACTGGTGTGGATCCGATAGCTAATGTACTCAATGTAGAAGTAGATGAAAGTTAAACAGAAGAGTAGAGGCAGGGAGAAAACAGGTTAGGGAGTGGGCAGAGGAGTAAAATAGTTTGTTGAGGAAAACTACTATTTTTGTCTGCTTGCTTTTTGTTTGTCACTCTTCTGTCCTCATGTTCTCTTTGCATAGGCTCATACACTTACAAAAATAGCTGTTGTCGCATTCGAGTCTTGCAAATTCACAGCACAGCATTATGTCTTATATTCCGTATTTTCTTTCTCTAAGAAATAACCGAGATAACTACTTGATGTCGGGAAGCAAAGATGGGCATTTTCATGAATATTGGTGTACTTCTTCCAACACTGACATTTCCCTATTGCATGCATATAATACTATAAATTGGTATATAACCTAAAAGGTAATGCTGTTAATAAACCTTGCTTTGGTACCAGAATAAAGAAACAGAAATGTGAAAGACTGAGCTGTTCCTGAGAGGAGGAAAGACCATGAGGCTAGTAGCAATTACCAGTGAAAGTGTAACATCCTCAGCACTTTACAGAACTGAAATGGAGGGATAAAATTAATCCTTAAGTTTCTCTGTAGTCATTTAATACACATTGTTAGGACATTAGACTTGCACCTGAATTGTAGCACAGCTATGCACCACAACCAGCAGGGCCCAAATACAGAAACCACCCTCTTCTTTCCTCTCTCATCCATTAAATCCATAGGCCTTACTTCTCTCTTAATTCAGTTTTAAAATCAACCACCACCTTACTGAGAGGTTGTGTAAAGACTGCAGAGCAGTTTGCTTAGCGGTAAACTGCTGCCTTCAGCCTCACCTCCAAGCAGTAGAGGATCTCTGCAGGGGACTCGGGAAGCAATTAAAATGGGTAAGTCCCACGGTCCTGCTCTGCTGCTGCTGTGGGAGATTCCTAGCACAGCATTTTGTGGGGCATTGGCTACAAACTGGGGTTTTGTTTGCCAGCCAAACTCTGTATTCTGCCCCCTTTTAAAAAAAATCAGAATTCAATATATGCGGTCAGGACACCATTTTTGATAAGACAATCTGTCAAAACACCTCTTTGTCTGTGTCTGTCATGAAGTTCTTTGACCATCGACATGCATGAGATTTAAGCTCCGAGTGATGTTGCGTAACCTTCTGCCCACTCCATTACAATAAAGCTCCTTGAAAATACCCTGTCAAAAACAATTATTCCTTATCTATGTTGTAGGATTATTTTCAAGTGATAGTTAGTCAGCTGATTGATTTTCTAGGAGCAGCAAGGCAAAGTAATTGAAATAGCTATTTCATTTCAAGCAAACATGATCAAGAAGTATCTTAATAGCAGTCCAAGCCGTTGCTGAGTCATTTGGTGTTTCTCGGCTCGGTATATTTTGATGTCTGAGAGCAGAACCGTAAGTCTGTTTTTGCAGCAGATCAGCATTCCTGAATTCCTCATTTTAATGGCTTAATACTTCTTGTTGAAGAACAGTGGACCATGAGCAAGATGGAATGGATGTCAGATAGCACTCAGTGACCCCAGGGAAAAACATGTGGCAGATATATACACCTTCTAGGTGTCCAAGCCATTTAGTTATTTTGTGTGGCTAATCTTTTTCTTCACAGAATACTTCTATTCCTCATTGGTACCACGTTAACGCAATTGAGGATGTGCCAGTCAGGTTTAGATTTCAGTGTCAAGGAAATGGAAGCTGCTCTTAAAAAGTGCACGGTCCTGGGGCTGGAAGCGACACAGGACAGAGCAGCTCTCAGCTGGTGGGTCCGTGCAGTGTTGGAAAATGGTGGGTGTCACATATTCTATACTGGCAGTGTTCTGCAGTTTGTCTACTCAGTCCTGACAACCAAATGATATCCCTGCTAGAATCAAAGAACTGACAGAGGCCGTGAGAGGTAATTCAGGCTGTCATCTAGCCCCCGGGCAGGCGTACCTGTGCCTGTGTCATCCCTGGCCACCTCTCTCTAACCCGCTCATCATACCCCCCAGTGACAGAGGATCTGCAGTCTGCCTTGGCTGTCCGAGACACTGTTTTGTTAGCTTCCCCATTAGAAGGTCTAGCCTAATGACTGATCTGAATCTTGCTGTAATTTAAGCCTGATATTCCTTGTCCTGTCCATTGGGAAAGAGTGAGAAATTCTGCCCCTCTTTACAGAAGCTTTTCATATATTTCAAGACTTACAATTTCTACCCTTAATATTCTCTAAATAAACAATCATAATCCTTCAGTCTTCCCATGTGTGTCATGTTTTCTACACCTCTAGTCGTTCTCATTGCACTCTGCCAGAACCCCTCCAGCCTTTCCTTAAGAGTGCCAGAAGTTGGATGCATGGTTCTGGCACAGGCCTTTCTAATGGGGCAGAGAGATAACTTTGTGTTTCTTCCAGGTCTTGTTTCTATTTATACAGCTCAGTAAGGTGTTTCTATCTCACACCAGTGTGACACTGACTCACATCCAGCTCATGACCTGCTATTATCCAGGAGTCTTTTCATGAGCCACTGCTACATGGAGAGGTATTCATTAGGAAAAGCCTCTGAACAAGTGAAGTACGTAGGGGTCATGTAAAGCCAGGGAATCATTGAACCACAGAAGCTGTGCTGTGATATGCACAATGAGAAAATTCAACTGGAGGAGCTTTGTTTCATTAATGCCAACTGGAGAATCTCCTTTATTCCCTGAATAAAACTGGGAATATGTTATTCTGTGTTGTAACACTGAAAGTGCCATTATGTATTCAAGGATCATCTGTGAAGTGATAGGGTTCCTTTGTGAAAGTATAGTTGGAACAATATATTTGAGAGGATCATATTAAGTTAGTTATTTTGTCCACATTAGAAATGAAGGAATTAGTGAAATCTGAGGAAGTGTCTGGAGGTTAAACTTAGTCTGTTTTTGTGATTCACTTTTGTTGCTGATGTAAAAGCACGGTCTTGTCTCTCTCCCTAGTTCTGTCATCTTCAGTGAGGGCCATCTTATATATCCTTGGATTTGCCAGCAGCACAAGTCAGTGGAGATCTATGCTTTTATGTTTATAAAAGTTTCTTGTAGCTTTATCCAGCATGATCAATTGTGGGATTTTTTTGGCATACCGGAACTGTCCTAACAAAAACAAAGATTGTCTTGTAGTGAAGTAATACTACAGGCAGCGGTTGAAAGTGTCACCCATGCCATAGATGTTCACAGGACTCTGAGTGTGCCATTTTCACTACATTTCATTTTGTGCTGGTTTTACGACACCTTTGCAAAGCTAACTCCTGATATCTAGATATTTCCATTTGCAGTCTGTGAAATGGCTAATGTTATACTTAATTGCTTTAGTTTTCTAAGGTTAAGCCAGTGATGAATTAGTCAAAATTACAGTTACAATAGCAATGGGCCCCAAGATACATATTCCACATGTAGCTGTTTAAATCTAATCAGATATAGGTTGGCCAAATATGAACTCAGGGAAAATTCTTAGTAGTAGAACAGCAAAACAAATTTCTTCAGGCTCTTTATATAAATATTGATTTGTTTGTTCTTGGTCTTGCAGACCTGAATCAATCATGAGTTTTCTTATGCCAGGCTGCCATTTCCATACATTCACATTTTTTATTATGCCAGCAAAAACACCTGGGAGTAATGCTTATATAACTGCTCCAAATCCACAAGACAACATGTAGACAGTTTTCCTGTTTTGATTTTGTTCTCTGAGCACTGTGGGACTGCTGGCTTATTTTGGACAAACAAATATTGTCAGATAAATTTAAAGAAGACCCACACGTAAGCTGAGTCAATCTGAGTTGAATCTAAAGATATCTAGGGGACCAAAATCCACACCACCTGGCTGAAGAGAGTATCAATATACTCTAATTTGGATTTGGCTCAGTCGGGGCGTCAAAGCATGGTCAAGGCTGGAAGGGACCTCTGGAGGTCTTCTGGTCCAGACCCCTGCTCAGAGCAGGGGCCATGACAGCTGGTTGCTCTAGGCTGTGTCCACTTGCCTTTGAGTGTCTCCACTCCATGACCTCCCTGGGCTACCTGTTCCTGTGTTTGACCACCCTCACAGTAAGAAAGCTTTCTCTTTATATTTAAGTAGACATTTTTGTCACTGGGCACTGCTGAGAAGAACCTGGCTCCATCTTCTCTGCTGCCTCCCATCAGGTGTTTATACACATTGATAAAATCTCCTCTGAGCCTTCTCTTCTCCTTGCTGAACAATCCCTGAGTTACTACGTGGAAAGCACGGAGGGAGGAGCAGAAAAATTAAATTACTCACGTAAATGGTAATCATTTTGGCTCCATTCGCCTCTTTCCCCAGTATGAGGTTCACAGTGCTATTCCGCCTCTTCCAATTTCCCCTGCTACCTTGGATGGGCAAAGGATTGACAGTTTTTTTCCCCTGCAGTTGCAAGCAGGGAAAACCTGAAGTCCTGAAGGGTCAAAAGGAGTCGTTCAGCATCATGCTCTGCCACAGAGCCTTAACACCGATTGCATCCCTCCCTGTCAATCTTTGCTGTATCAAGGAAGGGCAGAATCTTCCCCTAGAAGCTAAGTAACAAGATTGACAAAATCACTCCTGGCTCTTGCAGGTAATTGGGAAAATCCTGGATCTGAAGAACTTTAGTGTGAAGTTGGGTTTTTTTAACAAAACCGAAGCAGTCTTGGAGCATGCTGCAGCCCAAGGGCTTCTCAGTGCCTTGACCCCTGCAGCACTGAACATCTGTCAGTGAAAAATGACTGGATGATCGAAAGAGGTGGACCATGTCCCACAGTTAGAGGAAGACAAGAAATACTCCTAAAGTACTTGTCCCCCTGAGCTATGGGAAAATTATTTCCTGAGCCCTCACATTAATCAAACACCTCAGATGGCTGTTTGCCAGTGGAGGAAGGGAGTTCCCTGTCTCACGTGTGAAGAGCCAAGGATACATCAGGGGAAGAAGGCAAAACCTTCTTCTGAAAGCTGTTATGGGCCAGGGGTGATAAAGCACCCTTCCTGCCATGTGTGGATAGTCAGGATGCCTCTCAAGCACAGGGGCTATGGGGGAGGTCCTTTTCTGTTGTGGCTTGTTTGTTTGTTGGGGTTTTTTTAATATATTGGGGATCTTTTTCAAATTTTGCAAGAGGAACATCAGAGGACTTCTGTGCCCTTCTGGGTCCTTGAAGTGAAGCTGCTTTACTCCAAGGGCTTCAGAGTATTAAGCACACAGAATAGGTAGGAAAGGCACCTGGGAAAGAATTTCAAATACATGTAGTTTGACTTAAGAGGCTTGACTTGGAAAACACATTTTGCCATCCCTAAGTCCAGAAATAGCTGTCCAGGCCCTCCTGTCTCACTTTGCACAGTTCTTCCTGTACAGCTGCAGAGAGCAGTCATGTAAAACGTCAAATCCAGCAGAAGAGAAGCATGGCATTGAGTGCTCCCAGGGCAGCAACAACACAGTGGAATCTGTAGCACGAGGTAATAGTAATTCCCCTTAGTTAATTATACAGCACTTTGAGATCTTCAAATGCAAGGTAATGGCTAAGTGCAGTGGATGTTGTTCGTTACTTTTGGTGGTGATATGATTTGTCTCATGGGTCTTACTCCTCTTCCTCCTTTCCATGTGAAGTTTAAGCTCTTTTAGAGTAATCTGAACTGCACCTTCTGGCACAACAGTCTCTTTTTCCCAAAGCATGCTTGCTTTATATACAGTCACAACTGAGAATAAATTCTGTAAAGGGTAGATTGATAACACTTTCCTTATTTTATTTTAGTATCAAATGGCAATCTTTTAACTGGGAGAAAAAGTACAGATGGTGATCTCATTACTTACCAAGTAAGCTACGTTTTAAAGAGCACAGTATCCCACACTTCCTCAGATTAATCCCATGACTCTTACTCTGTCCTTGAAATATGGCAGTATTGAATTATAAGTGACTGTCTGTATCTGAAGTATGACTTGAATTGTATTTGGAGTTGTGGGCATATTTCCAGCTAATGGCACCGTGTGCCACTGTAAACGCTTTTGTTACCATCTTGCTTCAGAATGGTCTTTGACGATGTGCCTGGGAGGATCTGGGAGTCCCATAAAGACCATCAGGATTTTTCCTATGTCAGGCTGCTGCCACAGTCTAAGAGTAGGGTAAAATTCAGATGAGCCAGAGGACTAGATCACCTTCATCTGGTTTTCCCGCATTACGTTGTCAGCATTCTTCTTGGAGCTTAAGTTGGTATTTCTATTCAGTGGCTTATCAGCATCACACAAACTGCAGATCATCACGCAAAGTAAAAGTGGCATGATGCCAGCATGAAGTTCTCTAGAATTACCTTTGCTTGAAAGCAATGCTGGTGCTACTTTAAAGTGACTAATTTATGCTTCTGCTAGTCTGTGAGTGATGCTGTTGTGTCATTTACCTCATTTAACTAATTTCTCAGGTAGCCACATTGTTCCTCATTCTAGATGTCACATGCTTCATAAATATCTGCGTAATAGAACCATGCATATAAAGCAGCATGATTTAGAAGTGTGAAGAAGACTTGTGAGAGAAGATCACTTGTTGTAAATAATAAAATTAGTGGCTGATGAAAGAGCAGTAGCCAATACCCTGTTAACATTTGAATAGGGCTTTTGATGCAGTGTCAAAGATAATCTTCCTTGAAAACAATTTGTGCTGGCTTGGATGGGGACATTGTGGATTTGGAATTGGCTGAAAGACCACAAGCAAAGCTAATCGTAACTACTAATGAAGGACTGATGTAGGAACCAGCCTTATTTATTGTCTTCATTAATGATCCAGAAGAGGCAGCTCATTGGCTAAGAATTGCTTTGGCTTTTAAACTGAGAAAAGTGCCAAATACTATACACAAGCAGAGGGAAAGTATGAAAACAGCTCCAGAGATTAAAAAATGAGCTAAAACAAGATTTATTTTTAGCAGTACAACCACATGTATCTGGGGAGAATTATCTGTAATACTTATCCTCTATGCTAGCAAGAAACTGAGATTCAAGTAAGCTGAACATGACAGGGCCTGAGTTACTCATGTGCACAAGAGCGTGAGCATATTGTCTGCACGTGTGCTGCATCACTGCTTGTACACCTGTATGTGACACGATAGCACATCAGTGTTCTACACTTACTTTAATGTACATTAACGTTATGGT
This sequence comes from Eurypyga helias, assembly GCF_000690775.1. NCBI lineage: Eukaryota > Metazoa > Chordata > Aves > Eurypygiformes > Eurypygidae > Eurypyga > Eurypyga helias. The sequence continues at coordinate 13,586 of NW_010256250.1, forward strand.
TCTTCGCATTTATTCTGCATGGAAATGAATGGCTAATATAAATGAAAAGTCATAACCAGTCCTGATAGAGGTTAGCACAACTTGGCATCCAGAAGGTCAATGAAATTTTGGACTGCCTATGCAGCTCTACCACCCAACAGAGATACACGAATTCACACTCTGATTCTTCAGGCCTCCTCATTGCCTAAAATCCACTCTCGATCCCAAGACCTGAAAGCTTTGTAGTCAAAACTTTCCCCTGACTCTGAGAGATTAATTCTATTTAAAACATACTGGCTTAAACTAAATTACTAGTGTTTCTGAACAGTGACTAATGTTGGATATGCCTGCTTGTCCAAGGCACTTAGTTAATGTCCTTGAAGTCTTCTGGGCATCTTTTGATAAGCATGCAAATCCTGAGAGTGCTGTGTCATGGGGCACATAAGCTGTGCCAAAATTCATAAACCAGTGCCTGCATCACTCACCGTCCATGGAGCTCTGGTACAGATCTACAGTGTTCTCTTTTCTCCATGGTGTTTATGCAACTCCTTCCAGTTGCCTTCCCACAGTAGTAGCACTTTGCATTCCATCTCACCTGCCGTACCTCATCTCTACCTCCTCCAAAGGAGGCTGTAAAGCTGCAGGTCCCACCTAGCTCCTCTCTCTGTTGCAGTCTCCCGGTTTGCTGGAGGTGCTCTTCCTAGAACCCCAGCCAGGGTCTGGCCTGCTGTGGGGTAAAAGTGAACTAAGCATCGTTTCTTTTCCCAGTAACAGGCAGAATGCATTCACCTCTCATCACCCTTACAGCTTTTAGGATGAAATTGGGCCCTGAGCAAATTACAGTCCAAGTGGGGGTCACAGCCTCTTCCTTTTTACATGCAGTAGCCTTGAGCTTTCATCACTAACCTGGTAATTCAAATTCACATCCCTCCTCTTTCTGACACAGTGCAAGAATTTAAGCTGATGCCTCTAAGCTGAGGCATAGCTGATGGCTAGAGCAAGTGTCTCTTATTACATCTTTGATTTAAATTACTTACATAAAATACTCAAATGTTCTTCAGAGCAGGGCCTGCAGGGAAGAGCTCGGAACTCCACGCTCTCTGGAATCACTCGGTTTCTTTGTCACCCGGAGTGTAAGCACCGAAAGAAACTGTTTCTGCGCGGCAAAGACACATCAATTGCAGAACAGCTTTGAGTAACAGTTTTCACACTCTGTTACGTACAGCACAACATGGACATTGTCCAAACAGTGGAATGCTTCCACTTGCTTGCAGTAAGGAGCACAGTAAGACACAAACAAATTTTTCTTCTTCAGGGTTTGTTTCCAGTGCTCCATCTGGTTTAATACGTTGTACCAGTACTAGATGACTTAGAGCAGCTGCACGAATGTCTGTGGAAGGTAATTTGGAATGTGTTGTCAGTAACATGCCTAACCTATCTTGTTCAAGGATGGGCTTTGTGCTCTGAAGCACAAGGATTTACCTTTCTTCCAGAACTGTTGGGCTGAGTTCTGGGAGTTGGTTGTATGACTTGACATTGCAACATCTGTCAGGAATAAATGTTTGTTCATTGTAATTTTTTATGAGCTGAAAAGTGATAAAAATATTTATTAAAAAAAACCATAGGCTCTGAGAATTGTAATTTAATTGGAGTGGTGGGGCAGTTCTGGCAGTTAATTATAGAGTGGTTCAGTTGGTTTGTTAAGATTCCATAATGTGAATGTGCTCAGATAGATTTTGCAGAAATAAATTCCTTAGCTTACTTGAGTCTTGGGTCAGCAGAGAGGTATTTCATCTTTAAATTTGCTGCTTTTTGCAAGCTATCATTTTGTTCTTATATTAGAAGTTAAAATAACTTTTTGTGTTATCACATTAATTACCTGCTGTCCAGAAAATAAATGTTGTAGTCTTTATAGCTTCACTTCTTAACATAATCTCTTACTCGTCTCTAAAATATGTTTCTCCTTGATTTTTTAATTTTATTTATTTTGATAATGGGAGAACAGACCTGGAAAAATATCAGAAGAAAGAACAAAGCAATGATCGCAAAAGTAGCTTTTTAGTAACCCTTTCAGTATTATTCTTATGCATCCCTACACTTTTTGTCTGCTTTCTACAGTGCTGCAACAGAGATTTGCAACTAGGCAGAGATTTTCACTGAGCTGTTCACAGCACTATGCAAATTGTCACATATAGTTTAGGTCCTTCTCTTCCGTGAGGGTAAGATTTTGTGAAGGTCAAGGACTTCGCCAAGGTACTGAACTGTTACAACCAGGCACGTATTAAACAGCCACTGTGGGGACATTCCATGCATCCCTGTTGTGTTGGGTTTGGGGCGGGGGGGCCTGAGGGGGTTGGTAGCGGGCAAGGGGTTACAGGGGTGGCTCCTGTGAGAAGCTGCTGGAACCTTTCCTGGCTTCAAGTCATATCTGCCTCTGGCCATGGCCAAGCCAGTCAGTGGCTCTTTGACTGACATGTTTAAGATGGGAAAAACAAAGAGAACCAACAGCAGGGAGAGGAGTGGGGTATGAGGCAGACAACCAGGCAAACATCCAGGTCAGTGAGGAGGTAGCCGGAGCAGAGGTTCCCCGGCAGCCTGTGGTGAGAGGGCAGGCTGTGCCCTTGCAGCCATGGAGGGTCATGGGGGAGCAAAGACCTGCCTGCAGTCCTGGGAGGGACCCATGCCAGAGCAGGCGGCTGCATCCAAAGAGCTGACTGGAGAAGCTCGTGGAAGACTGTCTCTAATGGGAGGGACCCTATGCTGGAGCAGGTGCAGAGTGTGAGGAATCCCCGCATCCCCTGAGGAGGAAGGAGTGGCAGACACAACGTGTGACTGACCACAACCCCCCTTCCCCATCCTTCTGTGCTGCTGGGGGAGGAGGCAGAGAAATCGTGAGTGAAGCTGAGCCCAGGAATAAGGGAGGGGTGGGGGGAAGGTGTTTTTAAGATTTGGTTTTGTTTCTCATTATCTTTCTCTGATGCGATTGGTAACAAAGTGGTTTTTTTCTCCAAGTGGAGTCTTTTTTGCCCGTCACCATAACTGGTAAGTGATCTTTCCCAGTCTTTGTCTTGACCCATGAGGTTTTACTTACATTTTCTCCTTCCTATCCCACTGGTGCATGGGGCTTACTTGCCGGCTGGGCCCAAACAACACCACCGATGTGCCATGTTATTGTGTAAAACCAGGCTTTTATTGGTTGTAAAAAACCAAACCACTGAAAGCATTGCAATTGAGAGCCTCTAACTGGCAGCGACTGTGTACTCTTTCTTGAACCTTAATTTGAAACAGATGAAGAAAATAACATTATTTTGATTTTCTCTTCCTCTGGAGTTCATCTCTGCAAGTTTATCACAGTAACAAGCTATAAAGTCTTCTATGCATAATTATCCAAATGCTGCTTCCTGTAGCAGAATTCATTAGTAATCAGTATGATTGGTTCTGAGTTGGGAACAAAATACTTGGGGTTTGGATTTGGTTAGAAGAGCACAAAATGCATGCTATGCCTTGGCCTCTCCTCTCAGCCACTCTTCTCCCCCATCATTGGTTTTTTTGGTTGTGACACATCAGCCATAAGGCTTTGAGAAGGCATATCTCTTTTCTTGCTTAGCTCACTAAGCCTGTGAATGGAGTATGCTCACATGTGTAGAGGGAGGAGGTCTAGCCACTCGGAAAACAAGACTAATGGCACTAGAAGTAGAGTAGGAATTGTTGCATGAGGAAGATAGGAGGACTGGATGATGATGAAAGGTGAGGAATTCAGTATCTTTTAACATGAAGAGGAAAAGAACATAAGGCTGCTTAATAATGTATGGAATGAAGTCTCTGTATTTCTATGTTTCAAATGTACCTGGCATATTTTGTGAGTTGCAGCCATATGAACAATGCTAAAAAAACCTCTGAGGAAGCCAAAAAAAGGAGGGACAAATAAGTTACGATCCCCAGCAACCTGCTTCATATGTGTAAGTAAATGGATATGCAATTTCTTACAATGTAACATTTGGTTAGTTGAAAAATGATATGTTTTTGACAGGTTTACCCCAGGCCCAAAGCTGTAGTCCTTACAGGAGAAATTTCCCCCTGGAAACCAGTGGGAATTTGACCTGCTGCATCTCTGAGCCATGACCTAGTATAACAGCTTAAAAGGCAAATTAATTCCTGTTAAACTGAATATTAAGCAAGATCAGATAGTTCTGTTGAGTGCATTTTGATGCTGGGCATATAAACTGCAGTCTTTCATTTTGTTCCTACGTTTTCAGTTTCTCAAACAGCGTGTTTGCAGTAGCAAAGCTTTAGAGCAAGAGTGTAAAGCTCTGCCTCAACACAAAATATAAACTCTTATTTGGAATTCTAGCTGCAGGGGAGTGGTGACTCACACCTCAACTGAAATTTTTAATTCTCTTTCATTTCGATATGGAAGACGGTATATTGCCCAGCTCGTCACAGGAAACAATCTCCTTGAGAATATTTGTTGGCATGAAGCAAAATTCTTCTAGGGGTTCCAGGAAGAGCCACTGCTTATAAAAGCAGATTTATTCAGTAGAGGCAGTGAGTGTTCACAGCCTTGAATGGAAGAAAAAATTATGAAAAAAAAATATTTTTATTGCTTATTAAGTCATGCACTTCACATCGGTGTAGAGCAATGGACAAGAGTGCATCTGCTGGTCACTTCCCTCCAAACAGACTAAAATGAGGGTAGGATCGATCCTTGAAGAGTTAGATGTTTGCTCAGCTGTGTCCATTAGGTTTCTTTGCTCAGCTTCTGCAAGGAAGGTCAGCATTTTACTCTGTCAAGTACACCGTATTCCTGTAGGCTCAATCTTTAAATTAAACCTCAGACAAAATTATTATCAGCCTCAACAGACTGTGAGCCAGCCCCATGCTGTTATTGACAAGACATGGAATAATAAGAATTTACAAGAATAATCATGTGGCATAGAAACCCCAGTTCATCGAGCTGGTTACTAGGTGAATTATTGGATGCCATTCCTGGGGGTCATGAAATTACTCCATTTTTGTATCTACATTAGATATTGCATCACTGGTAAAATTTCCAGCGTTTCATACAGAATATTTGCCAGGAGTAACACCCCCCCAAGTCAAGACCCATTCAGGTCAATGAAGACTTTGATATTAAAAGCCATATGAATGATCTAATGTGTGAAATGACTTTGACAAATTGAACAAAAATAAATACTGCATGAGACTGAAAAGCCTCTTTTCCTTTTCCATCACTCTGAGTGATTAAGATGACAGTATTACTTAAGGTGAATTGAACTATGAGCATCCTGAGAGATGTTCTAAAGAAACTAGCAATCAATCTTTCTCTGTCCCCATCCTATACTTTTTATTTATCGCGTTACATAGTTGCTTTCAGTGTGTAATCTTTTAGTTTTATTTGTCTTCTTTGGCGATCTCACATGAACAACATAATTACTGTTGTTGAATCAAGTGAGGCTTTGTTGTTGTATACACTTGCAGCATGATGATACTTAGACAAGCTGGAAGTCCCTAAAAGGTTGTGCAACGATACAGGTTCTGAGCAGTAAATTGGTCAGAGAGATGCCTCAGCGAAGGGTGCAGTAGAAAAACATTTAATCATCCAAATATGCTCTATGCAAACTGCTGTTTTCTCCAGGACAGCACCACACTGAATTTGGATGTAGACCATTCTCTTCAGACACAGCTGGTTAGCATAGCCTACGGGGCCCAGGAGGTCTTTCAGTCTTTCTCCTTCCCTCTTTACCCCCTTTCCCTCTCTTCCAGGGCCAGTTGTGCCCATCCGTCCCTGTTCTTTGACACCTCTTGCAGTGGAGCACCCAGCTGGCCCTTGCAGCCGCGCTGAGGAACACAAGGGCTAACCAGCCACCAAGCACGTAGCCTCCGCCTGGAGAGGCCACTGCAGCAGTAAGGCTTTGTTAAGGCAGATGTGTGAAGTGATGCAGACTGCGCTTGTCCCACTGTCTCAACCAAACCTCAGTTTGAAGGAACTTTACAGGTACTATCAGTTTCCCACAGAAAACTAGACTGAGTTTCTCAGAGTTTAAATTTTGGAGATGAACCAGAGATGTCTTCGTTTCCTCTTATCCCTTGCAACAGTGCTTTCCAGCACTGGCTTTCACTTCTGTGTTTAGTGGCACCTTCAAAATTAACTGTGTCTTCATGAACTTGGCAGCAGTACAATTCATGATCTTTAGAGGTCTGTCATGAATGTTACTCTTTGCACATTTGTCATCCTCGGAAGTAAACACATTGCATTTTATTCTATCAGAGCCCTGTCAGATGCCGAGTGCTCCCCTTTCCAGATGAAGTAAAGGAATGAAGGAATGGAAGCGTCCACTTTTTTTCTGGACACCTTCAGGACATCCTAAAATACGGCTTATCAACTTTCTTTGGTTTCTAAATACAGTTGCCATTTTCATTTGTATAAGTCTAAGCCTAAGTCACCTTCCCTGTGAAAAATATTACCCTTTGCTGACTGACTCGAGATCAAGTTCTGCCATCTCACGTTGGCCTGCAGGTGTGTACAAACACTAACAAAGTTGTTATTCCAAGGAGCAGTCTGCCAAAGTTCCCAGTAGCTAGTGGTAGTGCCCAATTAAACTGGACTTGCATAATTTCTGAGTTCCAGCTAAAGGCACTGCCATGGTTACTGTAATGTTTGGGGAGGCTCTCTCATCCATGTTACAAAGTTTTGATCTTTTGCAAAGGCTGTTTCATGAATCCCGCTTCCTGGAGATGGAAGGATAGGATAGTACTTCCCTCTACATAGTTGCATGCATCAGCCAGTTCAAGCACCGTGGCAGCTTTGCTACAACAAGAAGTGTCTGTGGAACAGATGAGGGCATGGATTCACTTCCAACGAACCAGCAGACCTGCTGGTAAGGGGAAATAAGCTGATCCAAAATACATGGGCAGAGCAGATGTTCCTGGCTTACTACTGCAAAAAATGGGATGGGATCCTGAGGCAGCACAGCTACAACACAATGGGCTGCCTGTTACTCAAGCCAGAGTGCAAAGTGCCCAGCTTGGAAGGTGTTTATCCTCATAATGCAAGATGATCAGGGACACATATCTAGAGTGCAGAAGGATAGATCTCCCATCAGGAAATGACAGCTCCACACTGCAGTTTTGGCATAAGCTAACTACAGGTCTTGGGTACTGAGGTACTTTCCATCTGAGACTGGAGACAAAGGGTTTCCCATGGATGAGGAGAGATTTACATGAATAATCTTCCTCCGACCTGTGCAGGGAGCATAGATGGAAGGAAAGCAGTACCCGTGCAGCACTAATCTCCGACTCATTTGCTGCTGTCATAAACTGCTCTGATGTCTGGTGGAGGAGAGGTTGACACACAGGATTTCCAAACAAGGATCACTCAGGAAGGTGATCACCGATACATCCATTTTGGCCAGTTCCCAGGATTCAGAGATTCACAGAGTGGTAGGGGTTGGAAGGGACCTCTAAAAATCATCTAGTCCAACCCCCCTGCCAGAGCCAGAATCTGTGCCCCCAGAATGGCTCAGCCACACTTTATGAGGCTGGTGAATAATAATAATAATAGTAGAGGAAAAAAAGAAGTATTTTACTTTTTTGTGTAGAAAAGTTGGGGTAGAATTCTGTAATGTAGAAAAAAGCCTCTCTAAGCAGTGCTGGGTTTGTTTCTCAATTTGCAAATCTTGGTTTTTTACTGTTGTTAAACATGCTTTTCAATTCATCCTCTTGAATTTGAGTCCAATTCAATTGAAATATGCTTGAAATTAAATTGTTGTCTCTCTGTGCTCTGTGGTAACTCTACCCCTCTACGAGGCAGAAGACAACATGCAGCTGGGGTGCAGACAGCTGCCATTTGAAAGCCATAACACAGGAGTGCATCCCAGGGTACCTCACTTCTTCCGTGATGGGACTTGTCCTCCTGAGTAGTTCCCTGCTGTCCTTTCTGTCAGCTTTCAACTGAACAGCACTTAAGGTCTGAGGAGTCAGAGCGATACCTCCACAGCCATGGTTATCTGAACTGCTCTGCTCTTAGGTCTGTTCCTTGACTCCCTTCCTGCTTCAGTTCTCCAGCAGCAGGGTGTTGTGCGTCCCTACTTTCTTCAAGTAGAGAGAGTGACCTCTTGCTTCTTTCCCAAGACCTAAGGAAGTCACTACATTGGAACTAGATAGCTGTATCCAGCCAGACCCTGGTGCAGCTGCATGAGTGGTGTTGGGGCCTGTCATTAACTAGGGGGAGATAGATAGGAAAGAGGAACTGAGTGGAAACTCATGTTTTCCCTCACTCTTCATTGACCCAGGTTAGGGGGAGCTTGAAGAAAGGCCGATTGCTGGTTTTCCTTTGAAACTCTCCAGTGTTTAAATGGAGACAGGGTGAGTAGAGGTGCTCATTGCATCCAGCCGCTCTCAGGCAGCCTCCAAGCTACAGTAACAGTTGTGCTCCATCCTTTTCTGCAACACTTCATATGCAGCCATGTCCGAAATCTTCTCTTTCTGAAGGTTAAGCAGCAGAATTTTGTGGGTTTAGCGCTACACCTGGAAAGTGACACCTGTGGAAATCTTGTGCTCTGTTAGCAATAGCAGAAGTGCTGTATTGTCGTCTTTACCAGTAATCTGGTTCATCAGGAATAAATGCAGCCTTTGGTTGCTGATTGGACTCCTGATTAGTGACCCATGAAACACGCCAGGACTGACATTGCTCTTTCCATGCTGCTGAGGCAAAGAGCAAGCCTCAAAACCCCAAATTTACACGTTAAAAACAAGCAATACCAATGAGATCTGTAGTGGTCTGTTTTGCTCAAGATTGCAGTCAAGTACGCTTTTCCAATGAACTGACACAATCATATTAGTAGTTGTGCTGAGTCTATGCACACTGTCACATAGTTGTGTTAATATGAGAAATTTGGGATAGTGTGCTCTCTAGAAAGTACTATTTGTGGTGCTGTTGCAGCATGAAACATACTGCATTATTAGTGCCAGGAGTACTTCTGGAAGAAAACCGGTTTCTTGAACAAAGTTTCCAGGAGATTAAATTGTTTGTTTGTTTCTTGTGATTTTTTGTCAAAAGGGGGGTGTACTTGACACTGACCATAAGGAAAGCAGACAGCTGTGCAGTTGTAGCTGGTTTTCCCACTGTGCTGCAGGAGGGGTACATCAATCAAACTGGAATAACACAAGGGGGTGGCAGACCCCTCTGTCTTTGTAACTGCTGCTCTTCCACAGCCTCAGGTGTTAGCACTGTCTGAAAGAAAAAAAACTAAACACAACAAACAGCTTGGCTGTGACTTGGCACAGAAAGGTCCCTGAAGATCCCAGCCACTGTCTTTGGCAGAAAAAGATCAAGCTTAAGTAGTGAACTTGAACATCATGCAGTGCAGCAAGGTATTGTTTAACTGCC
>NW_010256251.1:0-36258 GCF_000690775.1 Eurypyga helias
GGATTGTTTAGCCTGGAGAAGAGAAAATTCCAGGAAGGCCTTATAGCAGCCTTCCAGTACCTGAAAGGTCCTATAGGAAAGCTGGGAGGGTTTTTTTTACAGGGACAGGGAGTGACAGAACAAGGGGTAACAGGTTTAAATTGAAAGTGGGGAGATTTAGATTAGGTATAAGATAAAAATTCTTTCCAGAGAGAGTGATTAGGCACTGGCACAGGTGGCCCAGAGAAGCTGTGGATGCCCCATCCCTGGATGTCTTCAAGGCCAGGCTGGATGAGGCTTTGAGCAACCTGGTCTAGTGGAAGGGGTCCCTGCCCATGGCAGGGGGGGTGGAACTAGATGGGCTTTAAGGTCCCTTCCAACCCAAAACATTCTACGGTTCTATAATTCTGTGATTTCCCCCAACACAGATGAAAAACAGTGTAGGTTCAGAGGTCTGGTCTCAAGCTCTTCATACCTTGTGGTGTTTGGAGTGTGAGCTCATGGTCTTGTGTCTTTTCATGGTACTTTTTTTCTTTTGCTGCTTAAACCCTGCCATCTGGGGGGAAGGGGGTGCAGCGTGGGGGCAGCTGGCAGGGGAAGGTGGTGGCAAGAGAAGAGGGGATGTGAAACATGTTTACACTTATAAGTCTATCTCTTCTAACCTGAATAAAGGGAAGCTGAGCTGTGATCATGTCCCCAAATGCTGTCCCAAGAGGTTTATCCTTCTATTTCAATGCTCTCAGCTGGAAAAGACAATAGTTCATTCTTTAGAAAAACTTGAGGTCCTTTTATACTTCTAATAGGTTTTTTTCCCAAACCTTCCCTTCCTTGAAGCAAGCCCCTTATCTCCTCCCCAGCATTCCCAAATTGATCACACGTAGCAGACTTCCTGGCGCTCGGTCACCAAATGCTGAATGAACTCGTACTGCACCTGAGCAGCAAACATCAAGCTCACCGGTACGCTTCCACAGCCTCCGCAAGGAAACCATTGGAGTTCATGGAGCTTGCCTCCAGGATGCAAATTATATATCCCAGAACGTGGTACGTTCATCCAGCAGGTACCTCCTGGAAGTTCTGTGCGTGCAGCTGGATAATGTTGCATCCCAGATGACATTTTCTCCCTCAAAAAAAAAGAAAGAGGGGCATAAAGAGCAAAATCAGTCACAACTTGTAGTGACTGTCTTTTAGAAGAGTGTTAGTTTTATTCCATCTCAATCCCAAATTTTATCATAATCTGTAATACGTGAGAAAAGCACAGATGTGGTTTTCTTGTACATGCTAATGCTTTCTGAGCTGTGTAAGTGGTATCGGTCTTGTTTTCTGTCTGAGGTTTCCCATTTGGTAGCAGGGCTGCAGTGGCCCAGGATTTCCTGCTTGCGCTGTCCCTTGCAGCGTGCCAGCAGAACTGTTCGGGCATTAGTGGGGGAAACTGGCCAAAACCCAGTTTGCATCCTCCTGCCAGCCTGGTCTGTGGTGCGGCTGCGCAGCAGGGCGTGCAGCACAGTGGTGGAAAGGGCGCCTTCCTAACGCAATTGGGGCTGCTGAAGCTGGCTTTAACAGGGCTTCCAGGTGTTTCACCTGGAAAATATGCCAGGGTACAGCTGGAGTAGTTCAGATTCTCCACGTCGGTTCACTGTTCACAGAATACGCAGACAGCAGTTGCACTGACCCAAACAAGGGATGGGTGAACTGCACCGTAGAGCAAGGACACTTCAAACCACTGATACCACGATGCCAAACCACACTGTCTAATACTGCTGACAACTCTCGTTCTTTCATGTTTGGCTTTTTTCCTCTGAAGATACCAAATACATTTGCATGCAAATATTTTTATATTAAGTATGTTATTGAATGTAAATATTTGCATGTTAAAATGTACTTTCATAATACATTCTTCCTACAAATCTTGCTTCTCTTTGTTCCTCAAACCTGAGAAAACATCCCACTTCAGTATCCGTTTGAGGAATGATGTTGCTGAGTGTGCTGCCGAGCCTGATTCTTTGTATGGAAGTTTAGGTGTCTGCTTTCTTGCTTTTGATCCAGTTCCGTTTGTGTTTCCAAATGCTTATCAGTTTGTTTTCATGAGGTTTTAAGCATAACTTCCTACCCAGACATGAAAGGGTTTTTTTTTTTCTTCCTAACGCAATGAACTTCAGTGAGACTCTTTGCATATGATTGCACACAAGAGGAGAAACGCTGAAACTCAGCTCATTGCCACGGACACAGCTTCAGTGCTGTGGAACCCAACGCACAACCTTTTCTGCGGTTCCCTCGGCGTCTCGGGGCGTCTCCTGAAAGCGCAGGCACCAGCCGGCGCTCTGCCGCGATCCCCTGGCAGCCTTGGAGCAGCCCCGTGTCTCGTCTTTAAGCCGGGGTTATGAGATGCTTCGGAAATGCTGTCATTGAGGAATGTCTTCGTTCGAGGTGGGAGATGAGCTCCGAGCGGATGTTAAACAGAGGCCCCGTCTTCTGGGTGTGTTTGGCTGAATGTGTCAGGAAGGAGAGCTGTATGAAAACCTTGGGGGGTGACGAGTGCCATGTAACGTGATACAGGAAAGTTTGTTGTAAAATGTATCGTGGACATTTGGAATGTCATAATTTTTAATTGTATGCTGCTGTTGTTTTATCTGAACTTGAACGGAGGTGGTTATGCACTGCCAGAGAGCTCATTAATGGTTTTTAAACACTTTCCTAGAATTTTTCCTTAGTTTTCTGATTATGATAACTATTCACTTGTTCCCCTTTCATTTTAGATGTTGTTCTGCAGAGGTGAAAAAGAATCATAGAATCACAGAATGGTTTGGGGTGGAAGGGACCTTAAAGACCATCCAGTTTCAACCCCCCTGCCATGAGCAGGGACACCTTCCACTAGACCAGGTTGCTCAAAGCCTCATCCAGCCTGGCCTTGAACATTTCCAGGGATGGGGCATCCACAGCTTCTCTGGGCAACCTGTTCCAGTGCTTCACCACCCCCTGCGGGAAGAACATTATGTGTGTCCAGACTTTGAGGTTATATTCAATGCCCTCCTTTGTAATCGTTAAGCACGCTCCTTTCTTTTTTATGTGTTTCAGGTGAAGCCTGCCATCCCAGTGTTGAAGCATGAGTACTGATGCCAGTCAGGCTGTGATCACTACTCCTCCCCCGGCCACGATGCCTCACAAAGAGCGGTACTTCGATCGCATCAATGAGAATGACCCAGAGTATATTCGGGAGAGAAACATGTCTCCTGACCTGAGGCAGGACTTCAATATGATGGAGCAAAGGAAGAGGGTCACTCAGATACTGCAGAGCCCTGTGAGTGGGACTAAGGGAGGGTGAGAACCAAAGAGGGTTATTTTCTGAGATTCCTGATTAACTTTCTGAGACCTGAAAAGGGAAATCTATGTCACAGCTAGCTAGGATAACTCTGGGCCATCTTCTAAGAAGAGTCACTAAACAGATTATCCAGCATTTTGTTTGCATAGGGGTTTTTTTGTCTGAGAACAAGCAACCTTTACTGTGTTGGGTTTGTTCCTGATGCTTTTATATTCTTATGCTTCATTTCAGCATTACAAAAGGTCTGGCTGGCTGCAGGGTACTTAATTAAAACTTAGGGGCAGGGAAGAGAGTGAAGGAGTCACCGGTCAAATAGGAACACATGAGGGCATTACATGGTGTTCTGCTATCTGGGTTTGCATGTTAACCTATCGTTTGCATCGGGAATGCTTTAATTAACATTTTTCATTGGGTTAAGTTTGTTTAAAACCTAGACTATGTGTGCTTTTCATCTCCTTGGGGGTGATCATACCCATACTTGGCCATATTAGCACGCTTCTACAGGTTGTGCAAGTTCAGTACTTGTGTAGGCTACAGAGAAAGCTATTATCTATTGAACCACTCTCATATCGGTTTTAATCTGTATTTTAATACTTGTATTCTTTAGGTTTAACCTGATGAATACATTGGAAAGTAATACTGTTGCCTTGAGTATTTTGAAGCCATAGGGAGTCAGTAAGGACTGTGCGAGGATGAGCCTTTGGGGGTGTTGGGTTTAATGGCAGTAACAAAGATAACAGGACTGGGAAGGGGTTAAGCAGCTTTACAGATCCTTCCTCTTCAGTTCTTCTGTAAGTTGGGGGGCTTCTTCTGTAATTTTTTGAAGCTTTTCCATATGTAACACGATTGCAAACAGCTGTTAGTAATCACCCTGTTATAGTCATCCATGAATAACAGGATTGTTTGCTAAAGTGTTGTCGTGGAGTGCCTCTTGGATCTGTGTGTTGCTCTGAGTATAATGTGAACCTGTTGACTAAGGAATTTATTACTCTCGAGTCAATTTGTGCAAGCTTGGTTTTGCAGCCAAGCTCTTTTATAAAGAAAATACTCTAAGGAGGTATTGCATAATGTTTTAATCATTCTAATTTTATGTTAAACACTTGATTGTAAAATTTGATCGGAGTCTGCTCATTTCTGTTAAAATATTCACATCATGAATAGCCAGGACTCACAGAAAAGACTAGATCTTTAGCCTAACAGATAAAATAAGTTACAGAGACCTTGTTTGGGTTTGTATATATTATTTTTTAGTCCTTTTGATGGCAATATTGAAACTGATGAGCATAACTGTTTCCTTAACGTTTTGGGGGACCTTTTGCCAAATGGAGTAAATGTCCCTTTGCCACAGCCCCTGTGGTTTTTTTAATAGATGCAGTGTCAGTGTGCAGATTTTGGGAAGGGGGATGAAGAGGGGCAACCCCTGAGTCTAAATAACTGTGTTAACCGAAGGTTGGAGGACAGAGATCCACGGGGCTGCTGTTAGTGTCCTGCCGCAAGAGAGGCTGAGCCCAGCCTTTTTTGGCTGCCAGTATATTGCAAGGGGTTTTTTGTGTAAGGGAATGGTTGTCCAAAATAGCCAGGGACCTGCTGCCTGCAGGGAGAAACGGGAACGTGGGAGCCGAGTGTCTGATCAGGCACAAAGAGGTGCCTGAGCTACCACTTCCGCTCATTTAAATATCTCCTTTTATTGCCTCTCTTCTTGAAATAGAAAATTTAGAGGAACCCTGCTGTGATTTCTCATGTGAGGAAATAAAACATTTTTAATACAATATCTGACTGTATGTCCATCAAGCAAATTTCATAACTGATTTGGGGAGAGAAACTGCATTATTTCTTCCAGGCTCCAGCTGTGATGTGCCATAGTGTTCTTCAGAGTCAGGACTGAAAACTATTACCTAGTCTCTTGAATACAGTATTTGTCACAAAAGGGCCAGAAAGCATTTTACTTGTTACCATTCTGCAAAACACAGTTTCAGAATTGAATTAACGAGTACTGTGCATGATGTTTTTGTTCTATAGCTGCAGAATTACATTGCATTAGAAGTTTGCATAGAGCTTTGTTGAGTCTCTGGTTTATTCTAGTCGACAAGGAGGAAATAGTTAGAGGGTGTTTGGAAGAAGAGGAAGAGAGGTTATCAGACACATTTTAAAGAAGAGCTTCCTTGCTGGTATATCTTCACCCTATCTTAGAGATGGGCCTTCATATCTTTGCCCAGTCTTGATATATGCATTCAGATCCCAGAAATAGTCATTGACTCATCTTCTGGCAAGTATTACTAAATTTGAAGTGTATGCAGCAAGGATAATGCCTTTCTTAAAAATACATGGGTATGGACCTGTGGTGAGCTTGTTTCAACATGCACTTTCTGTGAGCAAGGAATTACTGTGCAAAAACAAAGGGTTAATCACTGTCATATGCTAGGAAGCTTGGGTACTGATTTAATCTGTTTTATTAAAAAGCTTTTTTCTTTCTTTCAAGTAGGAAGATCTAAATCCTTTAGCAAGAAAATAAATTAGAGAATGTATTTCAGGAACCCGCGATATATTTTGTGCAGTGCATGTTATTGTAAGGGCTACAGCCCTGACCAGACATCTTCAGACATCAAACTGCTGCATCTCTCTGATGTGCTGTCTGATGCACGTATTGATGTGCAATTTGACTACTCGTCTCTGATGTGCAATTTCCCTTTCCTAAATTGTATAATTTAAAAGCTGCTGAAAAGCTCTTCCCATTACCTCTGATGTTTGCTAATGTCTTCGAGTCTGTTCATAATAAGTCTTAAAGCAATTATAGGAGTTTTATGACAGCTGCCCACGGAGAATGTCCTGACACTGTGAGTGAATTCTCAGGCATGTTGGCTTAATACTGCATGTAACCTGTGAGCATCTGACAGCCTGGAGAATCTGATAGGAGCTGCATCTTTGTTGTACTCTGCCTGTTAGAAAGGTGGAAAGAAATAAAGATCAGCTGGGTCTAAACAGTCTGATAACACCCCGAGGTACTGCTGGCCAATCTTTCAGCTAAGTTGTTTATTTCAGTAGTGCCTGCAGGTTCAGAAGGTTTGGGTACTGTGTCATTATTTTTCAAGGAAAGGTATTACATGTATGCAGTGGACTGATTTTATTGCTTGACATTGGGTCTGAGATACTTGACCTCTAATATATCCAGAATTAGAAAAGGTGGGCATATTGTTTAGATTTTGCCCACTTAAAACTGTTTTCAGTTATGGAATTGTCTTTTTTTTATGCTAAACAATCACATATTGCTTGTTATACAGAGTAACTAGCTCTTTCAGAGGGTAAACACTTAGCTGCTGTATTGTCAAATCCTTATTTCAGTTATGGTATGGAGACCTGCTGGTCTTCATTGCCTTCTGACATTCCTGTTACCCTCACCATGGCAACCAGAAGCTTCAAAAACACTTAAAAAAAAAAAAAAACCACACCATAAAACAAACAGCTGTGGCTGCAGAGTTACTGTGTGTGACAACTGAACAGCCAGTTCAGCATCCAGGAGCTGCATGAACGTGCTGCAGGGAGAGACTCCCTGCAATCCTCCTGGAGCGGCCAGGGAAGGTGTTGGGTGTTCCTGCAGGCAGGCAGCAGTGCTGTGCTGCTTCCAGTGAAGACAATTATCTAACCAGCAGGAAAGCTAATGATGGGCTTTAGCTAACAGGACTGTGTGTGTAACCTGCCAGGAAACTGGGATCACTGCTTAGGCTGCCTTGAGGGGTACCTTACCTCCCATTTATAGCACTGTATTCGAAGGAAAGCTACAGGTCAGAGTGGGAATGGGAGAGGATGCATTCACTAATATTTCATTATTTTTACTGATGTAAGAAGAAGTTGGAGTAGTCAAATTCATGCATAAAATGATGAGTTGAAGGGATGAAATATGCAAATATATGAATGCCTGCGTATTGGAGTTTAAATGCCTGATTTATGTTTTGAATTTACCGTTGAAAGTTTCGTGTGGCTTGCTGAAACCCACTGAGCGTGTTCTTGCCATTTTTACATAGGAAACACAGTTATTTGGAGCTTGTTTGGTTTTAAGTTGAGCACTTTCCCGGCAGGATCTCATCAGGCTTTGCTTTAATTTCACGTTGGATGTGGGGCGCGCACACTGACCTGTGCGGCTCTGCAGGGCGTTCGGGGCGATTCTGCCTTGGTGCTGCCAGGGCGTGAGGGCACTGGTTCAGTTCTAGCCATCCAGACTGCAAAATCAGGGGCGTTTTACGCTGAGGTTAAAAACGTACTTCTCTCCCGTGCCTCTCTTCCTTTCTGCCTTGTACATGCACACACGCCCCGGCCCCCCACGCCAGCTGGTCTTGCCCAAAAAAGTGGGGGTATAACAGTCCTGCTTAGCAACTCCTCTATTCAGAGATCTGTCTTAGCATGCAGCCAGATTTTTCTCCTCAAAAACAAGCAAACCCACCCACACTTGAATTTGGTTTTCTCTGTCTACGTTATTTTCAAACCATCAGCACAGAGATGAAGGATGGTTTGATTTATTTTTTTTCACCCATGTTTGCAGTTGTCTAGCTTACTCTGTTTTGTATCGCCTGAGTGTGCAGTATTTTCACACCACTCCCTTTTGGGGCAGTTTATTTTCTTAAAATATCAAAGTTCTTTCAGTTCCTCACATTTCATCTTCCACCTCTCTTTCCCCACAAGTTCAAAAGCCTTTCGGATCCTTCAGGAGCGTCACCCTTTGGCCAGGAAGGGCCTTATACATCCCCTGGGGACCTCCTCAGCGGGCAGGCTTCTCGCATTGCAGCTCCTTCCTCTGGCTGCAGATGTCTCCTCTGACATCTGGTGACTCACTGCTGGGGTGTCAGGACCCTCCTCTCATCGCAGCGGCTTGTGTAACCGCATGCTTTCATCATACGGCCTGTACAGCCCTTCATTCACCAGGGGAGATGAGCTCAACTTGGCACGGCAGTTAAGACATCAGAAAATGCCCCTTGAAGATCCCTTCTGAGCTATGACAATATCCCGCTGAGCCCGGGGCAGACCGGGGGGCTGGACAAGTTCAGCATTGATGTGCACTCAGGGTAGTGCTGTGTTAACTCAAGGCCATCTACTAGATCTCTGCGAGAAACCAAGAAATCCTTGCTATAGTGCAGGGTGGGTTCATATCCATGTGCTGACCAGCACTACAAGTGCTCTTGTGCTCTTCCCTGCTTCCTGATGTTAAAAATGAAAGTTACCTTTAATTCCTCTCTTATTTCCAGCTTTCTGCTTTCCATTTAGTGTGAACTGTGCTTTTCATTAGATATAAATGCCAGCAGGTTCCAAATTTTTTTTTTTTTCCCATCCATATTTCTAATCTTCCCGCTGGTTGTTGAACGGCTTGGGTTTGGGTTTTTTGTCATCTCAGGGGAGTGTCTGCAGATCCTGTTGTACTTTTGGCACCATGTCCTTTAGATTAAAGGACAATTAAACAATCCTCTGTTGCCTGACAACTCTCCTACAGTCCTGTATGTATTGAAGTTGTTAATTGTAAATACCACTCCAAATTAATTCTGTAAGATAGTGATAGGGAGATATAAAATGCATTGTAAAGAAATCCACTATTTTTTCATTCACTAGTCTGGTAAATTCTGTCCAATAAAGACAAGAAGTGGGTCTGGTAAGAGCACGAAGAGGGGTTTCTGCTGCAGTATAAGTAATGAATAACAACTAAAAGGACTTACTTAGCTGGATTCATTTTTAAGTCTGTCTTCTTTTTCCTGGCTGTTAAATAATCCCTTGGTTTTGTATAAGCTTTTAACAGTGCCTGGAAAATCCTGGAAAGTTGTGACTGATGACTTTCCTCCCAGGCTGCAGGAGCACATGCATCCAGAACCCCCTGGAAGAGCTCTGCCCATCGTCTGTCCTGGTGCATCCCCACCACGTGTGCTCCCAGCCTCCCTACTCCCACACTTACTGCGGAAACAGTTCATTATGCTCAGAAACGGGTACGGCCCTGACAAGCTGAATTTGATGTCTTGTAGCTTTTTAAATTTCGGCAGTTATATTCCGTCTAGCAAGATGCATAGCATGGCTTTTCTCCTCAAGGACACACGAGGGAGGGAGCCAGAGCCCCCGTCACTGCGGCAGTTGTGCAGGCATGGGGATTGCTGGTGCTGGGACTCCGGGAGCCGGGTGTGCGGAAGAAGGGTTTTGCAAAGGAGTTCAGTGCTCCAGGTTTTGCTTTAATCATAGGGTATCTCTAGGCTGCTTATCGCAGGAGTAAACACGCCGCTTCAGCTGGCGGAGGAAAGCTGGTGCGTACCAGGTTAGAGGAGCAGGAAAAACCAGCACAGGCTGAGCTCTGTATGGGACCAGCTTTTATTGTTGCTGGAGTCGCTGAATCCAGCCCAGAGACCCACGCACAAGCGACGAGGTGATTGTACCTTTACCTAATTCCCCATATTTAATACTGACCCTACTTCTCTCTGTCTTTACACAGAAGTTCCCTTTTTCTTTCCATGGTGTTAACAAACACCTTCTGTGACTCTTATCTTCCCCCCGCCAGCCTGAACTCAGTGGCGGTTTTTCTTGTGGCCAACTCCACCCTTTTCCACTTAGGCCACCGGTTGTTTGTATCTAAACTCCAGTCTTGAAACAACCTGCTACGAAGCCGTATCTGCTGCTTCGGTGAAGGTCTTCCTCTCCGCGGGCAGCTGTGTTTGCAGCAGGGGAGTTAAAATTAACGTCTCTTCGCTCTCAAGAACAAAGTACCAGTTAAGTTCTGAAACTTTTCTTCGGTGGTGGTGATTGGGCTCACGGACTCTGTGTAGGCGCATTTATATGTAGAAAAGTTGAACCAGACCCTCTTTAAAAATGGATTTAAGATATATAAACTAATCAAAACTGGGCAAAAGTAAAAATGGGTGAAGGGGTTTCTTGTATCATTCTGCAGCTTTTAGGCTAACGGCAGTGCTGCTAATACATGGAGGGACCTCACGTGTCTTTTGTAGCTACGTTCCTGTAGGCTGATATATCAAACTGTTTAGACCTTACTGTAATTAGTCCTGATGTGAGCACATGTTTTTTTCCTCTTAAAGGTTTGCAGTGGTGTGGAATATTTGTAGATAGCCTGTATACCATTGTTTTCTCTATTTACAGGAAAATTCCTTTTCTCACTGATTTATTTTTACTTTTTTTGAGGGGATAAGGACTACGTGGAGGAATCAATGGTCCACAAACAAGTAACAGCATAGAAAGATAGTCAAAATACTTATGAGCCTGCAAACTTCTTAACATCATCAGAGAGTTGCCTACCAAGTTGAAGGGATTAATACTAAAATTTTCTAGCAACATTATTATTCTGTGCTATTTATAGGTGTGTATACATGTAAAATAGATTATTCTAGGAAGTTGGTTATTCTGGTTTTTCTGCTTATGTTGACTGAAAAATACCAGTTGTTGCTTTGATTCTTAAAAGCCCCAATTTACACTGTCAGCTCACACTTAGACTGTCCTTCTCAAAGAATATGGAAGGAAATGACTCAGGACTGAGGCTTGTAACTTCACTCTTCAGTTGCATAGAGCCCTTGCAGGTCTAAGAAGAAAGATTTTTGTGTCTAGACTGCTTGAGTTTGATGTATGTTTGAATGATGATTGCAAATATTTCTGGAGAAGTAATTTTGTGATATTAGAAAGACCTTGACCTAATCACGCAGCTAACGACTCTCTCCAGTAGAGCTCTGTCTGTTCTGCAGGCTGCAGTGTTGCCTGAGGCTGTCGAAGCTGGTAGGAAAGAGCTGCCTGGAGTTTCAGGAACAGAAAGTTTAGGGTTCTAGAAACAGTTTTAGGAACAGGCTGAGCTGCCCTCTGTGCTTTACTGGTGAGCTGTAGGGAGATGCACGTCTCAGTGCGAGGCAGTGGAGTGGCATTCCGGAGGTGGGTGAGATGGGAGCAGAGCAGCCGGGTACCACCAGCTCGGGGCAGTCAGGTCAGCAGTTGGCAGGTTTGCCGGCGCAGGGGGTGCCTTGGTTCGTGGCCTAACTGCAAAACTATGTTTTCCTCTGGTGTAACTTAGTGTGGTTCAGCTCACTGCTGTTTTGGAGAGAACAATTTCAGCTGGCAGTGGTGAAAGGAGAGTTTGCAGCCTGCTGTGTACCGAGGTCAGTCGCTTAGGTGGCTGGCTGCTGCCAGCTGAATGAAAGCCCTGCTCAGCAGCCTTCTAGTCGTGCTACTTGCCTGAAGTGTTGCTTTGCCTCCTTTCTGGTAGCTGTCATGGGCCCTGTTTCATACCACAGGCCACTTTCTATGTCAGCTTCCAGCAGGATGCTTGGAGTGCTGTTCCAGCACAAACAAGAAGGGACACTGGTGCTTGGCTGGGCAGGTGAGCTCACTGGAAACAGAAGGATGCTTGTGCAAAGAGGAAAGGATTCTCAGCTATGGCGGGGTGGGTTGTCCAGGCAGCAGCCTTGCTGTAGTACCGGCACAGGCAGTTTGGCCGAGTCCAGAATTGCAGCTGGGCAGCCATGAGGTGCTGTGCTTTTCCCTATGGGACTCGGTCCCCCACTGTGAAAACATCACTGCTCTTATTGTATCATCTTACGTCTAAAGTTTTGGTTTTAAAACTAACAAACAAAAAAACCCACGTGTATCCAAAGAGCTATTTAAATCTCAGAGCTGAAACTTTCTCTTCACTGAGCAATGCTGAGCATACAGCTGAATAACACAACTCTTCGCTCACCTGACAGTAGAGTTTTCCTTTTGTCAGCATTTTCTTGTCGAATGCTACATCTGACATTACTAGGGACCTTTCCGCTCGAAAAATACCTGCTTTGTGCCAGAGCCAAAGGTATTTGTCATCTTTTTGAATACATCTCCCTCAAGCATGACTTGTACGTGGTCACTCATGGGCAGTTGCAGTGTAATGCCACCTATATATATTCTAGTCATGTGAATTCAAGCGAAACCAAACCCCTTGGTCTCCAGGCTGTGGCTAGGTTTTC
This sequence comes from Eurypyga helias, assembly GCF_000690775.1. Taxonomy (NCBI): domain Eukaryota; kingdom Metazoa; phylum Chordata; class Aves; order Eurypygiformes; family Eurypygidae; genus Eurypyga; species Eurypyga helias. The sequence goes on from NW_010256251.1 coordinate 12,250, forward strand.
TGAAGCAGATTCCTGCCACTGAATGGGTCAGGTCCCTCAGTCAGAGCCCTGCGCAGTAGTGGTTTTACAGAAATAAGTGTCGTACAGTGAAAGCTCCAATAAATGTATTTCATTTAATGGCTAATATTTAAGGTAAATTGTTCTCCAGAAGTGATGCCCTTCATGTGAGCCCATTGGGAATTACCAGAAACAGAAGAAGGTTGTGTTAAGACATGTGGGACGGTTATCTAAGGACATACAGGTCTAAGTTTTAAATGTCTGTAGCAGTGAACAAAAGGTATTGAAATATCCTTAAATATGCATGGAGGAATGTGCGTGAGTCACGGCCGTGACACACTGGAGGCTGCAGGCTGCTACAAAACAGCGTTGCGCATTGGCACGTGGATAAATCGCTGAGTTCATTTTATGCACTTCGTCCATATCCTCACCTCTGTTTTACAGCTCATCCCAAACCTCCCCATTTGCCACTTGCCCTGGCTCTTTCCTATCTTCTGTTATTTCTGAAATTATTTTTAAGGAAAGCTGCTTGTTCGGTTTAACAAAATTGTTGATACCACAGTAAATCCGCATTTGTAGTAGCCTCAGCAAGTGTATAGTATACTACTGTTGGCATCAGGGAGCAAAACTAAGCTCAGAATAATGAAAACAGCATGATCAGAAAGTAGAATAATTAAAAATACAATAAGAAATATACCCAAAAAACTGTCAAAAATGGCCAGGGATAAGTTACACTACCTTTTTGCTGCTGTAGAAGTCATATTACTCATACAAGTTTAAAAGAAAAGACTGACTATGACTAATAAGAGTTTATTGTGAATGTTTTTGCAGATCCTTTTTATAGTCCTTGATGAATTGAAGTGAGAGTGATTTAATATAATACAGATAACTGTTTTTCTCCATCTCCTCCCAAGCAAATACTTCCATAAATTTTGTGAATTCTGTCTTTCACATGGCCCCTGAGAGACTACAAATGTGCAATTTTTTTATGCACAGATTGTAAAGAAGAGTGAAGGGGCATTTCAGCCTTGCAGAGTGTGAAATGGCAGAGCTTTCTTGCAGGAGACCTCTTTCAGGAGTATTTGAGAAGAAATTGAGTCTCTTGGCATGACAGAATTTGAAAGTATAGCTTGTTGATGAATTATGTTGGCCAGGTGTTGTCTCTGCAGTCTTAATAGATCACAGCAACAGGAGAAAGTACCATAAAACTGTAGCCACATGGTGAACGATTAGCAGAAGAGTGATCTGGCGCTGGGATGACTGGTGCTTGAAAGTCTGTTTTATGTGGTTTGGGGATTTTTAAAGGGGGAAGAAAATCCATCTCTCATGTGAGGGATATGATGTGCAACAGGCCAAGGAAGTACCTCTGTTATTTTACACTTTATGTGCTTTCAAGCAGGTTGGTAGAACATAAAGGTTGGCCCTTGGCTCCTTTTTCTGTGCACTGAGCTGTGTGATCACCAAAATGCTTCCTTCTGGTTATGTGAAAAATCCTTATGTCTTCTACAGAGATTGTATAAATCCCATGCAGCTGAATTTCATTCAAAACCACTTTGGTTGTAGGGGGAGATGCTCAGATTCAGGTACTAACAACCTCAAGGGTTTAAACCAGGCTGTCATGGGTGATGCTGCGTCATGTTTCCTGGTTTTTGACTGTGATTTTCTGCGTAGCCCCGTGTTACCCTGAGGTACGGCAGCACATTAAGCACTTGGTGCTGCCCTTGAATTTTCACTGAGACTTGTGCTCTGAGTATGCAAGAAGCTCCTTACTGCCCAGTGCTCTTCAAAGGGGGCTCCGGGCCTCTCAAAATAAATGTCCCAAATGGGTGGAATCATCCACCCTCGACCTTTTTGGTGCCATGCTGTGGAAATGATGACAGGGCTCTGCTGCACCTTAAAGGCATGTTTGGGGATTAGTATGCTAATGCTTGTGAAGCTCTTGGATTTACAGTAATTATCTGCCCAGAGAAAATCTTGTCAGCTAAATAATAATTGTCATCCCAACAGAGTATGAGTAGAACCTGTGCCGAGTCACAAGATGAGGGGAAAATACTTTCTTTTCTAGTCAGAGCTAGCCACTGCGTGCCAAACGAGGCTTGGGGATGACTGTGCTATGCTTAAAGATTATGATCTCTGTGCAAGAGGGGCAGAGAAAGAACCCCTGCACTTCCGATTTCCAGCAGGCTGGGCTTGTGGCCACATTCAGGATGCAGGCTGAGGACAGCACTCGTTGTTTTGTCACCAAGGGTGGCACCCACGTTGCCTGGAACACATGATGACACCATCCTCGGAGCTGGATCGCAGTGGGTTCCAGAGTCATCTGCTGACAGATGAAGTATGAGAGTCAGGATGTTTTGTCCAACCGGTTGCTGTTTTCCAGAAATCTTGTTTGTCTTTCTGGCCATTACCTCCCATCAGTTTCCCTTACAGGCTCCCAGTGCTGATCCACCTCCCATACCTCCACTTCTTTTCTCCCAGTCCCAGTTAAGTTCCTTTCCTCACTCAGTTCTCTGTTTCTTCTTTCCTTTTCCCCATCTTCTCCCTTCCCCTGCCACATAGTTCTCACCTACAGCAGCCACTGAAGAGAAAGAGCTGACTTTGCCCATGTATTTTCAGGCTAGTGAGTGGTGGTTCGGCTGTTTTGGGGGGTCTGGTCAGTCCACGTGAATTTTTAGAGGCTTTACTTGCGGAAATCTGGCAAGTCTCAGGTACACACAATCCTGACAAAATTACTCTAAGGAAGCGCACGGGTGTCTGAAAACTGGGAATATACAAGTATAGTTATGGACGTTCGGCTGTCCAACTGGGAGGCCTTGTCAAGTAGAGTGTTGAGGATGCCTTTTTGGAGGTCTGGTAGCACTCACTCTCTTTTAGAGTCCAAACTGTTGATAAACAAGCTATGTCGTGGGATGGCTGGGTTCTACCCGACAAAGTGGGTGTTTTGGAGGACTGAATTAAAATTCAGCAAAGACGTTCCGTTCGCCATACAGAACTATTTTCTTTTTTAATTGAGAGCAAGCACTTGGCTAAGGAGGCAAACTGAAAGGCACAGTTGCCTACTGGGAATAGCCTGGAGTTATAATAGGAGTCAGCTGTGTGGTAAAGACACCAAATGTCTTTCTGGAATGACCCAGCAAGAGTGTTCACGAAACACCTCAGCTCATGTTGTGTGCAGCTTTGCATACTGCCCGTTCAGACAAAAGCTGGAAGATGCTGCCAAGAAACAATGAGAGGGGTAGAGAATACAACCTACAAGGAGAGTTTGAAGGAACAGTTTACTTAGTCTGGAAACGTCAGGATGGAAATAGTCGTAGGACAGGTGTTTGTTTTGGATAGTGGTTAATCTGCCTGTCAGCTAGAAGGAACAGGCTTTGTCCACGGTGCATAATGTATTAAATCTGAGACTGCAAAAACCTTTTCCATTGTATTTTCTGCAAGAGTTTATCTCTCGGGGTTGCAGACGTTTTATGCAGGAGAAGAAGGGAGGGTTTTTCCCTTTGGGAGAACAAAAGAAATGGAGAGAAGAAGGCATCTTGGCATCCCTTCTAGTTTTTGCATGTCTGTGATAGTACTTGAGCATGGACGAGCTCCAGTTTTCCAGTTGTTTATAATTTTATCAAATTTGGATGGATTTTCAGAGGGATTACAGAATTTTATAATATCCAGCACTAAAAGCCACACATCCTGATCCAATTTCAAATACCTTTTCCAAAATAAGGAGAACTCTTTAATTATTGATAGAAACGTTTTTTGTTATAATTTACAAACTCCTTCCTCCTGGCCCCCAAATTGCCAGCACTTACCATACAAAGCTTAGGTCAGATGGTTAAAGTTTGGCAAAGCCATACAAAAAAAGCAATACAAAAAAAGTGTATTATCACCGGGTCTAAGGGGAAGTGTCATGTAACATTAATAACAGGCAAAGCTACCAGCCCCACCTATAATAAAGTTATTTCTATCAAAGCCAGGTTTCCTTGATGATTCTCAAATGTTTCTACAGGCTTTTAGAGAAGATCTGGAATGCCTTATTCAAGAACAGATGAAGAAGGGCAATAACCCCACTGGACTGCTTGCGTTACAACAGATTGCTGAATACATTACAGCAAGCTCTTTTGCAGGTTTTTCCTCATCTTCCTTCAGTAAGTGAATTACACATATAATTGCACTTTTTCTCTTCCTTTTTGTATTATCACCGGGGCTTAGCAATGCTGGGATCCCCTCTTTGAGTAGAGTTCTGTTAGAGCTTGCTTCAGCTGCGAAGTAGTACAGATGGTGGCCTTAACTTTCCTTTTTAGGCTGCTTTCTCTCAAATTCTTTGATTTGTATAATGATATCCAAAATGTTTGGAGTCCTCACACTCATTTATTCTAGAATTTGCCAATAAAAGTTTCACTGAGATAGGGAAGAAAACGCTGTGCTCCGTTACTATTAGCAGTTTAATTTGAGCATAAACTGAGATGTGAAATACATAACAATTTAGATTGTTTATTTTGTACTCTTACATATAAATTATTATTAAAAATAAGGGGAGGGGGAATAGCCTGGCAAATTGAATTATTACACAGTTCCCACAGCTAAAACCAGCTTGCAGTATGCACTCCAGGTATAAAGATGTCGCTAGGATCTTTCAGTTAACATCCAAGTTCTTTCCAAGTCGGGGAGCACCGAAACATTAAAGTCGATTTAAGTTCTGCGGGTGGACATCATGTGGGAGCTTACCAGCCTGAAGTACAGTGGCAGCTGTCAGCATTCAGCACCTTCCGAGAACTGGTGCCGCCATGGCTTTTCAGAGTTCATTGCCCAAAACAGGTAGAAGAAGGCAACAGAGCACCCACATAAATTTTCCTCTGTGGCTGGTTGGTGAGACTGCAGGTGCAACTGTTTCCTCCGCTGCGTTTGCCCAGGGTCTGCCAGCATGACTAATCTCAAAATGCATACCCTTTTTGTTGAAAATTGAAATTATTGTTGCGTCTTCTGGTCTTAACTTTCGCTGTAAGCAGAGGCTGTAGCTCTCAAAGGGATATTATGCATCCATGAAGGGGAGAAGTGTATGTTTGTTCAGTCACAAGTCAAAGAGAGCAATCAATCTGTTAAGGAGTGATCTCTTCTGTCCAGCAGTTTGAGGACTCTGGCACTAACCCTAATTTGTTCATTAGGACTAAATTAAAGTGCTCAGGCTGAGGGACCTCTCCAAATTAGTTATACTGGTGTTGGAAGTCATAGAATCATAGAATCACAGAATGGTTTGGGCTGGAAGGGACCTTAAAGATCATCTAGTTCCAACCCCCCTGCCGTGGGCAGGGACACCTTCCACTAAGTCCAGCAGGCATGAGTAACACGTTAAAATACTTCACTAGTGGCGAATGTTTCTAAAGCCCCACTCCAGTCCTATATAAGATCTTCAATCAGGAGAGACCTCAAAATCTGAGTGGTACTTCAAAACAAACCTGTATTTTACCCCTCTCTTGTTTGAAAAGGAGATGAAGACTGCAATTCAGGGTATAGTTCCCACTGTCTTAAAGTAACAGAAGTTTCGCTAAAGACCTTGGAAATCCCAGCAGTGCAGTACCAGTCTAATAACTGGTGGTGCTGCTATGCCAACGGTTTAGATAAACTGCTTCTGGAAGGTCATGGCATAGCTAGGAGTTATTTAATTGTCTGACTGGCCATCATCTGGTTCTATCTGTTTTTTTCAGGCCATGGAATGATTACACCTATCAATGATCTACCTGGGGTAGATACTTCCTCGTTTGTTAAGGGAGAAAAACTTACTCGTTGCAAGTTAGCCAGCTTATATAGATTGGCTGACTTGTTCGGGTGGGCACATTTGCCAAATGCCTATATCACAGTAAGTATTTTAGAGAATAAAAATCCTTTTTTCGAATATTACCTATTCATTCCAGCTAATTTCCTCCCTGAATAACATAAATTCAAAAATAGATCAGTAATCCATTTTCTTCCTCTTTGCAGGTAAGAGTAAGCAAGGAGCATGACCATATTCTAATCATTCCAAGAGGTCTGTCCTTTTCTGAGGCTTCAGCTTCTAATTTGGTACGTGATTCACCTGCTCTAATAACCAGCAAGGCTCAACCTGTTTTCTAAAAGACTTTTGTGGCTGCTAAAATGGACTTCTAAACTATAATCATGCTGTTATTGGTTTTTTAATGTTTACCCACCAGATGAAAAGCTGATTAACTATTTAGATAGTAGCATCCATTGTCCTCAGCGTTTCTTTTTGGGTTTAGCTTTGCTTTAAGTTGCTTTGTCTTCAAACTTCAGTGTGGAGCAGCAAAGTTTTGTTTTCCTGTCTGATGAAGCTCGTCAAATAGCCTCAGTGTAACAGCAGCCTTTTATAACCTGACAGTATGGTAATACATATGAAATGACTCTGTAGGAGTGGTGTTAGGAGAATCAGCTCTTATCCTCCTAAGTGGGAAATAAAGTTGAATAATCTTCCCCGGGCCCAACAAAGGAGCTGGGTGAAGTTACAGATTGGCAGTTGGGCAACGGTAGCTGCTAAATCACACATCTTTTGGTGCAGAACCTGCCATATGTTCTTCGTGTCAGCACGTATCTGTAAAGAAATCACCTCCAGTTGGAGGGGGGCAGCAGATTGAGACTGATAGTGTTACACCAGCAAATGCAGAACCAAAATACAGACGTGAGAGAACAGGACCTGATACGACCCTGCTGTTGTTGTTTGTTGATTCTGGAGTTACTATTTTAATGTTCTCGTGAAATTGGAAATTCCCTATGCATTTAATTTTCTCATTGGAAATTTCTCAGAGGCTGGATTTTCTTCACGCGTAAAATGTAGGCAATATTAACAAAATTCACTTCTGAAAGTCAGAAACAAGGAAGGGTCAGCTAGGCCAAAGAGGAGTCTACGCTGTGTCAGGGTCTTATCTTTACTACTTCCATGGCTGGACCTTCTGCAGCCATCAAGGGCTTGAACAGCAGGATGGTTTATCAACACACAGATTTATGGCTGCCCTCCTACTTTTTTTCATGCTCTGAGCCCTAAACATGTAAATTTGGTACCAAGTAAGAAGGGGAGGGTATTTTGTACATAATGGCATTTGTTGCAAAATTTTGAATATTGTTTCTTTGTTTAACTTTTCCAGGTTAAGGTAAACATCCTGGGAGATGTAGTTGACCAGGGGAGTACAACTTTAAGCATTGACAATGCAGGATTCAGTCCACACGTGGCCATCTACTCCACACGCCCCGATGTCAGATGCGTAATACACATACATACCCCTGCAACAGCAGCTGTAAGTCTGCCTTCTAGCATAAAGAGTAGAAGAAAACAGGTTTACCTTATGAACTTAGATCACCTTTCTTAATCTGAATCACTGCTTAAGGCACTTATATGTTTGCTTTTAACATCAACTCCACGCTGGTAAGGAAAGGCATGAGGTTATTAAATACGCAGAGTAGGAGGGCTGGGCTGCTGTAGTGAAATGGATAGGAGTAAGCCGATGCTCAGATACAATTGTACTGAGGTGGAGGAGGCTATAAAATTTATAGTTTACACGGGCTGCTTCGTTTATAGCATGTTAGACCGTGTAAGGTGCTGTACACAGCATGATTTGCGTGATTAAACCACAGCTCCAGTGGTTTAATTAGTAGTTATGTTCAGTTTGGATTTACCTCACCATTAAAAAGTCATAGTTACATATAAGTTAAAAATGGTCTGTGTAACAGTGATAAAAAAGCTAAGGAGACTTGACAGAAATGGTTTGAGAACAATAGATACATTCATATTATTTTACAAAAATATGCATATGTATGCATTCCTTGACTATAGTCAAAAAAAGGCATGCATAACTTTTTATATTATTTTTTTAAAGTTATAAATTTGGGAAAGAAGCATAAACCACTAAGCAGGCTTATGCTGAGAATTAAACAAGGATAAAATTATCAATAAATTAACTGGAGCTGGGATAATTTGCCTTTTCCTGTAATGAACCTGCCCCTAGGTTGGGTAGCAGCAGCTCTGTCACCCCACTGCAAATTAGACTAGGAGTAAAAAAAAAAAGAGGTATTGCTTCTCAGCTTTCACTCTGGAGAGTTTGACTCTCTTCTTGCCAAGATATAGCGTACAGCCCACTAGAGCCTGAGTGGTTGAGATGTGGGTTTTAAGAGTTTCCTTTTTTCCTAATTATCAGTACTTCATTTTCTTGAAACAGGTTTCATCTATGAAGTGTGGCATCCTTCCCATATCGCAGGAAGCTCTGATTCTGGGAGATGTTGCTTATTACAACTATCAGGGATCTCTTGATGAACAGGAAGAGAGAATTCAGCTTCAGAAAGTTCTTGGACCCAGTTGCAAGGTATTCAGCCTCACTCATGCTCTTCATAAACAACTTTCATGTACTGCGACGGTTTCTACCATTTAACATTAGTGTCTTCATTCACTAGGTATTAGTCTTGAGAAACCATGGTGTGGTGGCACTAGGAGAGACACTGGAAGAAGCATTCCACTACATTTTCAATGTTCAGCTGGCCTGTGAAACACAGGTGAGAGAGAATTTGTCTGTATTTAACTCCAGACGCTTATGCTGCTGAGCTATAGACTGTATCCCAGAGAGGAAGACCTCTAGTGTTGCGAAATATTTGGGGTTGTGGAATCATAGGATCATAGAATGGTTGGGGTTGGAAGGGGCCTTAAAGCCCATCTAGTTCCACCCCCCCTGCCATGGGCAGGGACCCCTTCCACTAGACCAGGTTGCTCAAAGCCTCATCCAGCCTGGCCTTGAACACTCCCAGGGATGGGGCATCCACAGCTTCTCTGGGCAACCTGTTCCAGTGCCTCACCACCCTCTCTGGGAAGAATTTCTTCCTGATATCTAATCTAAACCTCCCCACTTTCAATTTAAACCCGTTACCCCTTGTCCTGTCACTACAGGCCCTGTAATAATATGAATCCAGTAATAATATGCCAGATCAAAGTCAAGGAGGTTGGTATAATCAGGAAAACAGAAGGGACAACACAAGTTCTGTGTCCCTCTTCCCAGAGCGAGTACCAGTGGTGGTGTTAGCCACGGAAGGGTACAGGTTTTGTTCCATGCTGTGGATAGTGAACTTCAGGCGGGGCATCAGCCAGATGACAGATTCAGTGGCACTCGCCGCATGTGGAAGTGTGACTTACGGACTCCCAACGTCCAGCTCACGTATCAAACCCGAACGTTGTGACAAAGAAAGAAGCTTCTTCCTATGATCACAAAGATCTGTAAAACCAAATAAACAAATGATCTTTGGAGCAATGGTAAAGGGTAGTGTATTTAAAAATAGCTTGAGTCCCAAAATCAGTTCTTTCCGTGCTAACTTCAGCTACCTAGAGAGGTGCCTAGGTACGATCTATAACCTGATGGGAGAGGCCCCTGAAAGCGCCCTCGTTTCCATAACGCTCAAGCCTGGAACTTCACCACTTTGCTCTTGTTCCCCAGCAATCCTGTGCTCCCATGTAGCTGTGTGGAGGTATAAATGGCAGTCTCCCACTCCTTTCCTCTCCTCCTTCGCCTGCCATTCATTTTGAGTTCGATCACTCATTTATTTTGAAACATACAGCAACATGAAAAATTTTTGGTCTGGGGATGCAGAAGGACTTTTTTAGGGTACCCTTGAGAGCTAGTGTTTGAGTCTACTCCTTTGAAAGTACAGTTATTAGCAGGTATTATCTTCCTCTCATAAGAATCACTTGCTATGTACGGTAATACATTGTTGCACAGAAGAAAACTGCCATGAGACATAACTGCAGCCTGTGTTCAAGTGTATTTCTCCTGTGAATTCAGAAAAGCAGAGGATCCAAAAGCTTTTCCATGAATGAAATACGCTCGTTGCTGTCTCTAGGTTCATGCGTTAGCTGGAGCAGGTGGGATAGACAATCTCCTACTGCTGGATCTGCAGAAGTTCAAGCCCTCCACGCACGCTGTGGCAGCAGCGGGGGGAGGTGGAGTTAACATGGCTTCGCAGCAGAAGTGGAAAGTTGGGGAGCAAGAATTTGAAGCACTCATGCGGATGCTGGACAACCTGGTGAGAGCATGTCGATGGTGGTGTGACACCCTCTAGCCTCTGTAAGCTCCTGGGGGTGGAGGATTAGCTTCTGTAAAGCAAACCATCTTTTCTGGTTTCTTGGAGAGTTTGAAAATGAAGACAGAATAACTTTTATTGTATACGTAAATCTCTTCTGCTTGGTTTAGATTTCATTGTATCAGTGCATCTGACAGTGGTATTCTGCCTTGATGAGAATTTATAATGTTTTGAACTTAGATTTTAGAATCATAGAATCACAGAATGGTTTGGGTTGGAAGGGACCTTAAAGCCCATCCAGTTCCAACCCCCCTGCCATGGGCAGGGACACCTTCCACTAGACCAGGTTGCTCAAAGCCTCATCCAGCCTGGCCTTGGACACTTCAGGGATGGGGCATCCACAGCTTCTCTGGGCAACCTGTTCCAGTGCCTCACCACCCTCTCCGGGAAGAATTTTTTCCTGATATCTAATCTAAACCTCCCTGTTTTCAATTTGTACCCGTTACCCCTTGTCCTGTCACTACAGGCTCATTTTGTCTGACCCATCTCACAAACATATTGGGTCTTTATGGGAACTTAATAGTAAAAATATATTTTAATTGCCACCTTGTAGATAGACACAGCAGATTCCCTCTACCTTTTGTTAGAAACTCTAATATTAGGAAACAGGGTGATCATTTCTTACTTGCTTGGTAATTTCTTATTCACAGGCCGTTTCACTGCCCTGTGAATTTTAGGACAGCCATCAACACAAGCAGAGCGAGGAATGGGGGGCTGTCGTGAACTAGGGTGTGCTGCTGCGGGGGACAGACCGAGGTGGCTATGGACGCTACCTGGGGCACAGCCTGAATGGGAGTCACGTGGCGGCCACGCACTCACGAGGGCAGGAGGAAGGTGAAGTGTGAGGGGGCTCCTGTCCGGCCGCCGCTGTACTGTATTTAAAGGGGGCTGTCGGATGTTGATGGCAGGAATGAATGAGGGATGGCACCACTAGCCTGCTCTCTGAAGAGCTCCGTGAACCTGCTTAATGCATCTAGGGCAGCACAAAACCCCACAGAAGTGTAGAACGGTTTGGGTTGGAAGGGACCTTAAAGATCTTCCATGTCTTCTTTGGGTACCTTTTTCTGATTTCACTTATTATTTCTATTTCAAAAGTTTTTTAAATATTTTTTTCCTCTTTCTTCCCCCTCCATAGGGATACAGAACTGGCTATGCCTACAGGCAGCCGTTAGTCAGGGAAAAACCCAGACATAAGAGTGACGTTGAGATCCCGGCCACTGTGACCGCCTTCTCCTTTGAAGATGATACAGTCCCGCTTTCCCCCCTGAAATTCCTGGCGCAGAGGCAGCAGAGAGAAAAGACAAGATGGCTGAACTCTCCAAACACGTACTTGAAAGTTAATGTGCCTGAGGAGTCCTGGAACGGGGAAACCAGTCCCAGGACTAAGATCACGGTAGGTAGATATTTTGGGCAGTGGCTTAGTTTTTGTGCTACTTGAAAGTAAATTACACACAGTTTAGATGAGGCAATTTTTAACAGGATTAGCAAGTAAGTTTACTGAGCAAATAGAAATAGTCTTGGGGGAGACTTAATGACATCACTTCTAAGGCCCCACTCTGTGGGGGTTTAATGTTTGGAAAAGTAACAGATTATGATAAAATTTAACAGTTATTTCCCTTTTGTTACTAGTTCTTCTGATTACTGAAGTAGAAAACTGTTTTTCTACCATATCTTTTTGTGCTATTAATTATCCACCAAACACAGTAAGGTTTGCAGTCACCCATGGGTTCTTCTCTACACGGAGGAAACACAAGCTCCAATTCATCTCTAACTGCCCCTCTCCTGTTTGTGAGCCCGCTGAAAACAGACTTCAAGGAGTCTGTTCAGGCTACTACTTTGAATGATGATCAAGGATTTTCCTCCTCCTTCTGCTCATCATGATGCTTCCACTGTGTTTCCTGCCTGGAGAGAGCTGGCTCTCCTGGGACTACGAAATGGTATTTGCCATCAGGCTACTCCCAGTTGCAGAGTACAACTGTAAAAGCGTCAGCTCCTCCTGCTGGCAGGCTAGCGAGTTTCTAAGCTTAAATTTAGGAGCAACACCCTCAGCAACCGATTTAAAACCCTGCTTTACAAAGGAAAAAAGCTACAGTCAGAATGTGTGGTTAGCAGAGGTGGAAGTTGTTTGCATGAACAGGGGCTCTGGAGCTGGTGGATCTATGTGCTAGGATCACTGGGAGGCGTGATCCTCTCTAAACAGGACTTCTTATTGAGTACCCAGCCAGTACTGCGTTTTTCAGGACCGTATTTCAGTGTTTACACAAAGTAGTCATGATGATACATGTTCGAGGCAACTTAAATCCTCTTGGGCAAACACACAAACCTGGTAAGGAGTTGGGATTATTTTGGGGGTGTCATGTGGAATTGAGAATAAAGTCAGAAAGTCCTTTCCTTATGGCTCTTCTTGAACAGTAAGACAACACTGGGAATTGTTCATCCCCATCATGCTGGGGTTTTCAGCTTTTTATATTTCTTTTCTTTAAGTGGATGAAAGCTGATGAGTCCTCCAAGACTAGTGGAGGGACGCCAATCAAAATTGAAGATCCAAACCAATTTGTTCCTCTAAATACAAACCCAAGTGAAGTGTTGGAAAAGAGAAATAAGGTAAAAGAAGTGTAATTAAATTTAAAAAGTAGCACTTCCAAATAAAATTATGTTTTCAAATAATGATTCAACACAGCAGTAAAATAACATTTTCAAATGTTCTGATTTTACCAAAAAGTCTCTTACATTGCATATGATTTCTTGGCACTAAAAGGCATTTGTTTAAATGTGTGATAGGCACGAGGTGTGTGTAGGTACAGGCGCAGTAAATAAATAACTTCTGAGTGCAATGGTTTGATGAAGGACGAGTAGGAACTCTGGAAATGATAGGTTGGAAATGGTCGTCCCTGCTATTTAGCATTATGTTTAGTGGATAATTAGGTGTCAACGTGAACCAAATTGCTTCGTGTCATCTGCAGCATGATTCAATCTCAGGCTGTAATCTCACTCTGTTCTGTATTAATTTGCCTGGCACTTATTAAGCTGGAGCTTCCATGGTCCAGTCTGCTTCCTAGTGGCAGTAAGAAAAGAAAAGGAGAGATTATTGTTGGACCTCTCTCCGTAAACACAAATATCTCACTGCTTTTCCCTTCCAGCGTGTAAGATGCTGATGTTCAGACTGACCAGATCCTCCACCCTAGGCATAACTCTTTTAACAGATCCTCAGGGCACTTCCCATTTGATTACATATTCTTTTCTTTCCTGGAAAGCACCGTATCAGTATCTGTGGGGACTGGAGTTAGAAAGACCAACTCCCTTCCGTAGAACTGGCAAGACACCATCTAATCATCTAGAGATTAATGGTAGAAGTCCCAGACAATGGTTTTTAAATTCATGCATGTCACTGTCTTATTAGATAATTTATTCCTATTTTTCTGCTGTAGAATTTTTTTATATGATCTGTACTTGTAGTTATATTTAGATCTGATGTGTCAATCTCTTAAACACTGAGAGTGTGAAGCTACAGCTGTTGGTCTGGGGAAAAGAACGAGCTATTCACCAACCTTTGTGACCGTGGAGATCTCTCCAATAACTTAACATGGGTCGTTTTATGGGATGGAGAGGACAGGTTCAGATATATCCTATTCCTTGGAGCTTATTTCTAAATCCTGACTTGCCTGAAGTGCAGGAGCTGGCACCAGGGTGGATATTCCAGGAGTACTCGAAGGGCTAAACAACACATGTGGTGTATTGGGTGGGGAAGAAGAGACCTTAAGTTTTAGGTGCAGCAGCATACAGCTCGATCCTCCAGCCGTAGGCTGCTGCCTGTGTTACCGAAGGGCATAGGATTTGTTTCTAACCCGGTTTATTTTCTCTCTGTAGATAAGGGAGCAAAACCGATACGACCTAAAGACAGCAGGACCACAGTCTCAGCTGCTCGCCGGGATTGTGGTGGATAAAAAACCGAGCCCAGTGAGTAGGACGTAATCAATTGATTTACAAAGATTTGGGTTATTTTGGCTGTCTGTTTTTCAAACATGTTTGGGCCATTTTCTTTCAAAACCCTGTGTTAGAACTGATCGTTTTCATGCCAAGTTTCGGATGTGCAATACATTTTATTCGTATTTCATTTCAGAGGTTTAAAACGTTAGTTTCAGATGGAGATATGAATGGTAAGCTTGCCTGCCATTAATATTAACGAAGTGGGACCCCTGTCTAAGACTATTTAAGCTACAGAGTGGTGAACTTTGCCATGCTTGGTGCCAAAAATCATCTTTTCATCAGTCTGTGCAACTGCTGCTGAAGGAAATGATTGGGGCCCAGCAATAACTGACATTAAAAGGTGGGATAAGACCACGTAGAGGGCAGCTTTCATTAGAAAGAGGCTTCTTACTGGGAGGGAGAGTTTCCAGTTCCTGGCTTGTCCACACTTGTCTTTCCTTGAGCAGAATATACTTACCTCCAAGCAGTACAGACATCCCTAAGAAGGTTATCTAACAAACTGGAGGATTGTAATTAGAATTCTATAGTTCTAAGAGTTTCCAGCCACCCATGGGTGGTTAGTACATCTATTTCCTCATTTTAGTTTTCAATATTCTTTTGCGATAACACTGAGTTTGCTTATTTGTTTTGGGCAGAAAGAGTATGAGCATAATTTTAATTTAGTCATTGTAAGATTAATCTCTGAAGAGCTCTTCCAGTTACACTCCAAAACTGGAGTAGAGTACAGTTACTTTGCTACAAAAAAAATCCCTAGAACTCGGGGCATTTGCAGAAAATATGAGAAACCTTATTTTTGTGTTGTTAAAGGACTTTTACTTCTTTGGAGACTATATTAGTCCCCGAAGTGTAAGCTGTCCCCCTTGATACAAAAAAAAACCCCAAAAAAACCCAACAAAAAAAACCCCTCAAATAACGATCATTCTGTTGCAAAAGGATGGTGATTTACAGCTCAGCAGGCAGTATTCATTACTGTGTGAAAGCCTACTACATGGAGTCATTTTGGTGTGGATACATCTGTGTCTTCTGTATTCCCTGTCAATCTGGCGTCACCAGATTTTGGGAAAAAAAGAGATATGAAATGTGTACCTCTTGCTTGCTTTCTTCAGTTTTTTTAACTGTTAAACATCATGTTTTTCTCTTTTTCAGTCAATGCAATTTGAAGATGATGAGCACGCACCGCCGGCCCCTCCCAACCCCTTCAGCCATCTCACAGAAAAGGAACTGGAAGAGTACAAGAAAACCATTGAGCGCAAGCAGCAAGGGTTGGAAGGTCAGTGGTGCGGTTTTGAATGTTGGCGTTCACATTTGAACGAGTTCGGGCTTGGTACGAGAACGTCTACTGTAAAAAACGTACGCATGTTAATTATTAGCATAGGCTGTTGGCAACTACTGTACAACTGAACCTTGAGACAGTAAAATCTTTTTTTAGTTTGGCTAGTGCTAAAATTAAAGCAGTGAAAGGTTTGCACAGAAGTGGGGTTGACAAAAACACTCTTCAACATAGTGACCTTTTCAGTCAGAGTCATAGAATTAACTGAAGCTGGAAGAGCCTGTGAAGGTCATCTTGGTCCAACGTCCTCCTCAGACTTGATATCAAAGTTAGATCAAGCTGCTCAGATCTGTGCCCAGCTGAGCAAAAGTTTACTGAGATGTTTGGTCTTGGCAACTTCAATTTTTCTTCTGTTCTGCTGATGTGCAAAACTCATCGACCTTCACTTTTACATCTTCCGATACTGCTATTCCATAGGGAATTACTAATTCAGGGCTGACTTTTGTTGTTAACGATAACACTTACTATGCATTCCTTTTCACTAATATTCTGTAACAGAACAGTTTTGCTGTATATCACATTCAGGGCATGGCATAACAGCTTACTGTAACAGCAAACCGTGCGACTTAGGGCTAGATAAAACCGTGGGGCGTGCTACTGGGAATGCAACCCTGCCGCCCTTTTAAATATTTTCTATTAAAGAACTAATATAAGATGATTGTGAGCAGATAAATCCATAATTTTGTAGAGTTAAAGCTGCATATTGTACCTTCCTGATGTTGCCAGCATGAGCGAAGCAAAGCTAGCAGGGCTGTAAACCTTGTAGCACTAGCACTGACATTCTTGCTTGATTTTTACTCTTGCATGGCTACTAACTGAAATCTCATCCTGCAGATGCTGAACAGGAATTATTCTCAGATGACGGTTCATCTGTGTCACAAATTCAGTCACAAACTCAATCCCCGATAAATGTCCCAGAAAAATTAGAAGGTATTCCATGCAATTTCTGTACAATGCCAAGGGCTCTGACAACTCGAGTCGTCCTCTCTTCTGCTGCGTTCTTACGCCGGCGTGAGGCTGGCTGGGCCAACAAGGGCCCTCTTGTACCACGGCTGGGTGGGACTCTGTCCGGTTTTCCTGCGGGGTAATTCTCACCCACACGGGACAAGGCAGGGCACACTGAAACGGGGATATTAACAAGACGGAGGGAATGGATGTTACATTCTTACTTGACTGAACGTGTTAAGATTTGGGTTTTTGCCTAAGACTTTTCCAGCAAAGTCTAAGAAGGCGTTTTGAGAAGCTGGTTCTCCAAAGTCTTCTGTGTGGAATGGCTGCGTTTTCATAAATAAGTCTCTTGCAGTAAAGCGTCGCTCTGACTCTGCTTGAGACTGCGCCCATGCGCAGCGTAGACTATGTGTGTGTGTGCTGCCCACAGCCTGAGCGACACCTGGCAGACACTAGATTCGCTTTTCCGCCCCACTTTCCTTCAACACCATTTCCACAGCCTTGTCTGCATACACCGAGCACGAATGCAGAGAAAGGGGGAGAAACCCTACGTCTGAGCACTCTGGGTTTCACTTTTCGTATCGCAGTCCAGACCCACCGACTCCGTTTCACTACCGCTTTCTAGCGCGACAGCGTGCGTAAATAACCCCACGATTGTCTGTTCTTTCAGAAAACCACGAAGACCTCTACACCCAGAATGCCAACCTAATATCTGTGGAGATGCCGGTTGTGGTCGTGAACGGCAAGGAAGACGCGCACGACGTGGAAGACCTCACCAAGAGGGTCAGTCAGTTAACCACCAGTACTGTGGAGAGCGTGGAGATCACGATTAAAAGCCCTGAGAAGATAGAGGAGGCTCTGTCCCCCGAAGGGTCACCTTCCAAATCCCCGTCAAAGAAGAAGAAGAAATTCCGCACCCCGTCTTTCCTGAAAAAGAGTAAAAAGAAGGAGAAGGTAGAAGCGTAAGTGCAGTTCTGTTGTGAGGAGACGTTGCACATTTTAAACGTTTGACTATTATAAACAGCGTAGTGTTAGGGGTGTGCAGTAACTGGACTTTTAACCCAAACAAAAAGGAACTGGAAGAGGTTTTGCTTTAAAAAAACCCACAACCCACCAAACAAAAAAAACCCTTTCATGTTAATTGAAAATTAATCAATCTCTCACTTAACTGTGTCCAAATTTGCCGTGAGGGTTGGAAACGTTCATTAGTTTCATGCCGAAGCACGCTGGCGGGGGCTCAGTTACCGTCGCGGCGGGGTCGAATGCCGTCGCGGTGTGCAGCAGCGAGTTCTGCGGGGGGTATTTTGCAGACCTTACGCTTTTCGGTACAGTTCAAGTCTGTACTGAAGTTACTGTGGAGTGAGCATACGGCTTCCTGAAACTGCTGTCTCATTGGTAACCAGACCACGCGTTTCTGTATTGTGGTTCTGACCATGTACTTTCTGTTTCTGTACCCCCGTTGGAGCGGGTGCACATTAACAGCACACCTTTAAACCTTTTCTAAGATTAGATCGTAGAGAAACATTATACACTGGCACATAATAGTAGGGGAAAAACTGTGTAAGAGAGAGTTTATTTGGAGTTATACAAAAGGTCTAAAGAATTCCATTCTTCAATAACTTTTTTGCCAAATGTTTCATTTTAGTGAAATATAATTTTTGAAGACTTCTTTTTTATTCTATCAGTTGGGGGTGGGGTGGGTGGGAAACCCTTATTTTTCAAGAAAGGGGATTTTATACACTTAACATTGATAATTTAGTTTAACTGGCAAAACAAAAAAGAAGATTTTATATGTTCAAATGTTTGTATACCATTCAGTATAAAGGTATTATAAGCATGTGAACCAAGCATTAATAGTAAAGTGTATTTCAGAATGCTTGGTTTAGAGTATACTTAAATGTAATTCAGGAATCCAGGGACTCAGAAATCAAAAGATAAAAGCATATAAAATTGAACTGGATTCGTGTTTAATAATTACATGGGGTGTTGTTTTTTCTTTCTCTCGTGGTATTGCTAATGAATGAAGAAAAATAATCTCTTAACATAACCAAATGAAGGAAACAAAGCTGTTAAAAGGGAAAGTGAAATAGTAAGAAAATAGGAGGAGACAAAGAAAGTAAAAGCCTGGTGATTATTTTTTTTAAATATATGATATGGATTGTGGGATATTTTTATTAAATCAGCAAAGTGACATGTCCATTTAGACGTTCTTAATAATTTGTCTGGATTCATACAGAGCGCAACACTTTGGGTTTTCTCTTCGCTTTCATCTGAATTGTAAAAGGGTCTCATGAATCTGTGTTGTCCTTTGGGTGAACCCAGAGCAAATCAGAGCCTAGTGCCATGGGTGAGAGTGGTACCGCCACTCGCTCATTTTTACTGGTATTGTCGTTTTAGTACTTTTACTGTACTGTAAATACAAACTAAACATAGAAATTAACATAGGGGTTTCTTCACTGTGTCAAACTGTCTGTGAATCGGTCATCGCAATAGGAAGTACATCTTAAAGATCCATGTGATTCCCAAATTGCCGGTTGAAATATTCTATGATATATAATTGTTAAATATGGCTGGAGAGTGGTTTGGCATGCAAAAGTGTCGATTATAGCATGTTTGGAGGCTGGTTAGCTTTGACCGTCTAAGTGTGATAACGCGATGTTAGAATGGATCCTGGAAACAATTTTCTAGCTATCACTAAATACTGGAATCAGTGTTTTTAATCATAGTGGAAACTTTCAGTTGCTTACTTTGTTTTTTATGTTCTACATTATTTGTGTTGTATTACCAACATATGTAGAAACAGTAACCTGTGAACTACGCTTTTCATAACTTTTTTAAAAATATATATCTAAATGAATGCAATGTGCATAAATATTTTTTAAAATGCAACCGTGAACTATTTGCACCTTTTGCTAATGCCTCTATTTACTCGCTTTGGCATAAAGAATGAGCCAGCCAACTCTTGTGTCCTGTGGAAAATATATAAATGTTATCTGAAATTGCTCATAGATGTAATGCTAATTAATGTTAAATCACAAATAAACAGTATTTTAAATAGATTGATTGTGCACAGTGGCCTTTTGTCTATGCAGCGCTCTTCCCGTCTCACCTGTAGGAAAGACGCTTTGGTTATGAACATCCTTCTCGGGCATTTATTCGGAAGACAGCTCCTTGCTGGTGCTTGTCCTGAAAAGCTGTGCAAGAAAACAGTCTGGTCTTCCAAGAAAACAGTTCTTTTCCCTGCCACAGATCCCAGAGGTGAAGGAGGACAGGCCTTCCGCAGCAATCGCTGTGTTGTCGGGCTGTGGGATCGGACCCGGATGAGTTTGTGCTGCAGGCTTCCCCCTCCCAGGGCATCACAGAGTCACAGAATGGTTTGGGTTGGAAGGGACCTTAAAGCCCATCCAGTTCCAACCCCCCTGCCGTGGGCAGGGACACCTTCCACTAGACCAGGTTGCTCAGAGCCACATCCAGCCTGGCCTTGGACACTTCCAGGGATGGGGCATCCACAGCTTCTCTGGGCAACCTGTCCCCGTGCTTCTCCACCCTCTCCAGGAAGAACTTCTTCCTGATATCTGATCTAAACCTCCCCACTTTCCATTTAAACCCGTTACCCCTTGTCCTGTCACTACAGGCCCTTGTAAAAAGTCCCCCCCAGCTTCCTTGTAGGCCCTTCAGGTACTGGAAGGTGCTATAAGGTCTCCCCGGAGCCTTCTCTTCTCCAGGCTGAACAAGCCCAACTCTCTCAGCCTGTCCCCACAGCAGAGGGGCTCCAGCCCTCGGAGCATCTTCATGGGCCTCCTCTGGACTCCTTCATCCTTCCCCCTCTTCTGCTCCGCAGCATAGATTCACGTGTGACGGCCCGAGGCACAGGACTCAAGTGGTTTAAGTGCTGTGTAAGTACAGAGCAAGGAAACAGCTTGTGGAAAATACCATTTTTCCCCTTTTATTAGTGAAAATGAAGGGTTTTGTAGGGGAGGCTTTTAATGCAAAGTTATTTGAAGCCATCTGTGTTGCTCCCTGCCAGCACACGGTGTACCTCAGAGTCTCTGAGGCTGCAGGAGCTGCAGTGTTATGTTTTTAAAGCTATACCAGCCCTGTGAAATGTCTTTAAGGACCCCGACAAATGTTTATTTTCATTGTCATTCCAGAAATCGGCCTTTTGTTTCTGTTTACAGGAGTGTAAACATCCAGCCCGCTGAGTCGGGTGACAGCTTGGTGAGCTCAGTTGCTGCGCGGGGAGGTAATTTCGGTTCGGCGCTCCCATCTTCAGTGAGATGCACGGAATTTCCTTACTCTAGTTCATGTGCAGGAGCACCTGCCGCCAGCTCGGTGCCGCGCTGACGTGAAAGCAGACGCTGCGTCAACACAGAGGAGCTTACGCTGCAAGGCAAAGCGCGTCTCTCATTCGCTTCTCCCAGCTCTTTATCCCCAAGAGTGTACGAACCACGGCAGACCCTTCATTTCCACTCGGATCTCACTCCTTCACGGGGCCATGGGAAGGATCTGAGAGCCCGCCAGCCAAAGCGTGGGAAAAAAGGTAGATGTTTGTAACAGGCATAACACACATTCAGGCTTAAATCTCGGGGAGCAGGAGCCCTTGGAAAGACGAGCTTCAAAGCGGATTGCTGACAGGGTAGGATATGATTAGGACCATTGGGATGCTCAACCCAAGAAAGAGCAAGGCAGCCGTGTGTGCTGTGAGGAGCTACAGGCAAGCTACCGCCGAAGAACCTGCTGAAGGAAAAGGAAGGGGTTGGAAAGGAGTGCGTCTTTCCGCCTCACTGCTGGAACCGGGGTTGTGATCCAGGTGATCGCCCGCCGACTCCTGTTACGGCCTCCCTCCGGTCCTGGAGAGGAGTGTTACACAGCAAAACTGATTTTGCTTGATTGGCAAAAACCGCAGAATGCCGTATGCTTCAGAGCAGGCTCTAGGAGAGAGGAGACAGGTAGGGAGACGGGATGACGTCATGGCGCAGGCTGTGACAGGGCCTTTTGACCAATCTTTTCCTGCCGTGCCGGTTGACTTACTGCACAGTGTTGAGTGCGTAGCGTAATTCCTGTTTTCTCTGGTGCTCAGCGGTTGAGGATTTTCTATTTTCTGCACGTCCAGTTTGCAAAACTGTTAAGTTTTGGCTGTTTCACTCTGTGGGAACTTCTCAGATAAGATGTACTGCTCAGTGGCCAAGGACGGGGAGAAAGGGCCACTGCATCCCAGGCTGGGTGCGTGGGCCTGATGGAAATTTCTGGCGGGAGCGTTGGCGTTCCTCCTGTCCCTTTCCCAAACCGGGGGGGGAAATGCATCCCCGCGCCCACGGGGCTGCTGCGTGGGTTGGTGCTTGTCCTTTCCCAGATCCCGTACATCACGTGGGAGGGAGCGTGCGTTGAAAAGCAGGAACAGGAAACTGCCCGGCCACGTGCGTGCGGGCAGCTGGAGCGCGGGCAGCTTCTCTGTGAGTGCTGCCTGGTGTGTGGCTCGGGCGGTGAGCAGCCCGGGGGGACCAGGAGGGTGTTTGGTGGCCGGGAGGGTGTTTGGTGGAGATGGGCGCTTCTGGCATCGCAGCTGCCACAGAGCCTGTAAAAACTCCTACGTTTAGAGACTGGCAGGCTGGCCAGCTTTATAGACCCTTGGAGGAATGGCAGAAGGCACATCCCGGGTTGCTCAGCCCTTTGCCACAGATCTCAGTTGCAGAGCCAGCAGCAATTTTGGTTTTTAAGGGAAAAGAGGGCCAGGTGTAACGTGGAGAAACGCGTGGTTTTCTACAGCCTTGCTCCCTGGACGCGTTTGATTACAGTAGCTTTACCCTCTGCGTGCCCGCGGTACGTGCAACACACCCAACAGTTCACCTGGACCGGCACCCGGCTCGGCCAAGTTCGATCGACTTGTAAGCCAACACACCCAAGCCGGGCGATGAGAAGGGGATAGCCAACCTGTTCACAGCTGACACCTCCCGCTGTATTCCGGCTGCCCGGCACTGCTATGACCCACCCAGAGGTTTAACCCTCCAAACACACCGCTCCCACCGCGGCAGCGGGACCGACACGGCGATTTGCTGAGCCAGGGGGTTGGAGAAACTGTTTCCTTGGGCGCGTTCTCGAAGTCTCTTTACAGCTGGCTGCATTTTCTTCCCGCCGTGTCTGCGGGGAGCAATGCAGACTCAAGAGTTCACACTCCGAAACTGTGGGTGAGAGTCCCGCAGCCAAGCACAGCCCGGGAAAGGTGAAAATTCAGCCCGCCGTTAGATGGCATCAGGCTTTCGTGTTCGCTGCCGTCGCTCCCCGCAGTCGCAAGCCACTCGCAAAGCGTTGCCAAAGAAAGTATTTTGGTGGAGATTTTGTGGGCTTTATTCCAGTTCCAGCGCAGGAAATGAAAGCAGACATCTGGCCATCGGAGTCATTTACTGATTCCGTTCAAAATCCAGCAATGGAGCGGGCTTTGTCCAGAAGCAAGACTCAGCCGCTCCCCTCAATCCTCTCGCGCTTTCACAACTAGCTAAGGACACTTTTTTTTCTCTTTTTTTGCACTTGTAAACTCACTCCATCGAGCAGAACACCCTTACATTCGAGATTTTCCCTGGATCAGCCTTACCTGCCAGCCGGAGGACTTGGCCTCGACCTCAACCTCCAAACTGCATGTTGTTGGAGGGTGAGGGCAAGGTCTCGGGAAACATTGCTGCACCCTCACCCCGTCCTTATGCTTTTCTCCGAGTGTCTTCCCTTTGTCTCTGTGAGAAATGGGGCACTGGGCAAGCCGGGTCTTGGTTCTGATTCACTCCAGTTGTTTTTCTGTATTGGTCGGAGGGAAAGACTTGGCTGTGCTGTTAACTCTTGTTCATGGAAAATCAGACAAAGCATGAGAGGGTAGAGACGGGTGCATTATTATATGTTTTTGAGCACATACTGTACATATAGAACATAGATATTATACACTATTACAGCTCTCATATGGTGGTCAAAGGGACAGATGCTATGAACTGCACCCGGGAGAAAGGCAGGTTTCGTGCCAAACAGTGGAAGGTGCCAGTGTGTTTCTTGCTTGGGATCTGCCTGTAATGAAACACATAAAGGACCAGGGATGGCTGGAAGCATTCGCAGCACGTGCTCGGCAGAACCTCCTTCCTGGTCTGTCTTGCCTGACTTTCCTGGTTTCTCCTTCCTATCCCTGCTGAGCGTTCCTACTGGATCAAACTTAGGGAGAGAAAGCCAGAGGCTTGAGCTCACGTGAGGCAGATGCAGGCGTTTTCCTCTCTGGGATGCTACGCCTAGGTGCGATGTCAGCGCGTCGGTGGCACCCAGGCCCTCAGCTTTACGCTGTAAGCAGATCTGTGCCACAGCCTGCTGCTGCGGGGCAAACGCATGGCGTTATCCCTCGGGGACTCAGCAGCAGCCGCTCAGCTCTGCCCTCGGCCGACACCTCTCCCTGCCACGCACGGCCCTTTGCCACCCGCAGCTCCCGGCGTGCTTTTATTTTAAGGTCAGATGCACTAAATGAGGAGGGAGAGAGCAAAGCTGGGCAGCCGGCGGGCGTGGGGCTGAGGTTGCCCACCCTGCCAGCTGCGCTGGGACGCCGGCTCTCCGGGAGACGCTGTCAGCTCTGACGGCATCCCCAAGGTTCAGAGCACTGGGGACTCGGGCCCAGCCAGGCCGGCGGG
>NW_010256251.1:36468-37627 GCF_000690775.1 Eurypyga helias
AACACGGTGCTTCCCCTGCAAGTGTGGCTCAGACCGACCCCGCTGCATGCTTTCATCGTTAGGACGCTGCCGGGGTTCCTGCGGGGGGTCTGAGGTTCAAACCCTGGCGTTGCAGCCACGGGCTGGTGCTCAGGGCTGGATCCTGAACATCCTCTGCCAGCCCGCCGGAGCCAGCGTGTTCGCACCGCGGAGCTGAGGGCTGGGCTGAGCTCGGGCTTCACCGGGTGGTGAAACTCTTCCTTCGGTCCCATATTTAGGAGCTACAACCTTACCCTTGCGTTTAAATTTTGCCGTGGAAATGGCCGTGGTTTGCGCTGAGCGACGTGTCGCCGAACTCCCAGGGGGAAATTTTGTTTTGGAGGCCTTTGGGACCGGGAAAGCGGACACGTCAGCTCCGGCCACATGCTGGAGCTGAGCGCCTTGCCTGGAATATTTGCTGTAACTGGTTCACGGCTGCCATCGCCGCGTGGGGATGGGGATGTCCCCTCCCTGCTTTGTGTCCTCTCCCTCCGTTTGGAAGGAGTGTTTTGTGTCAATCCCAGGCGGGATGCCAGAGGGATGCAGGGAGCGACTGCTGAAGAGGTTTCATCCCAGCTGCCAGAGGAGTCAGAGGCCACTGAAGGCCCTTCCCAGGGCTGCCTGTCTCTCCAGGGGGAGATATCCAGCATCCACTGGTGCCGACGGATCCTGCACCTTTCTGCCTCGCCTTGCAGTGCCGTAATTTCCAGGCACCTCTCTCTTCCTGTTGGCAGCGGGAGCGTGGTGCGACTCGTGTCTCTGGGTGCTGCGGAGGCTTCTGCAAATTTTTGATTTGCAAAAGTCATTTGCAAAAACAAAGCCTGCGCTGCGTGTTATCGGGACGGGGAGCAGTTAAATCCCGTGAGGAACAACTGAAGTGCTGTGGGGCGGCGGCGTGGTCCCAGCACGGCTCTGAACGGGAGCGTTCCGCTCCCTGGCAGACGCTGCCGGCCGGTGCCGGTTGTGACCTCCGGCAGGTCAGCTGCCGGCTGCTCTCTGACCTCCTCGCCGGGCCTGGCGCTCATCCCTCTCCTCCCAGAGGTACGGGAAGTTCAAACATTGCCCAAATGAGCACGTTTGCCGCTGCCGGGGAGAGGTGCAGAAGAGCAAGTTGCCCGTTCAGCCCTTGGCGTGGTGTGTC
>NW_010256251.1:37649-38157 GCF_000690775.1 Eurypyga helias
GCCCCAAGCCCGTCGTCGGCGGCTGGCGGTCACGCTGGAGGACCTCGCGGGGACGGAGTTTCCCAGTGACCATCCCCGCAGCCGAGCCCTTTCCCTCTCTCCCGTGCCCCCGCCGGGATGGGGAAGGGGAGGTTGCTGCCGCTGGCTTTCTGTCTGCAGGGTGTTGAGAGCAACTAATTGACTGTTAATGAATTTGGCTTCGAGTTAAGAGTGTCAACGGCGGAGCAGGGACGTGCCCCCACGTCTCCCAGGGTGGGGCTTGGTGCGATGGTGCTTGGGGACGCTTCCAATCCCCACACCGGCGGCAGCGCAGTGCAATGCAGGTGGGACATCACCTCCTCCCTGCTCCCTCTGCCCGAGCAGCTGAATAACAGAGGTGCTGCGAACGGCCAGGACTGCACCAAACCCCTAGAAACCCAAGCCCCAGCTGTGCTGCCCGTGACGGTGGCCTGCTTTTAAAATACTGTTTGTAAGGAAAGCCGGCTGCAGCCTGAGGCGGTGGGAGGGG
>NW_010256251.1:38203-42515 GCF_000690775.1 Eurypyga helias
GCGTGCTGAGGTGCCTGCAGGCTCCTTGGGCATGAAACCCCGCTCCCTCGGACACCAAAGTCCAACCATCAGATTGGAGTAAAGAGAGACTGAAGCCAGTGTTGTGTGGGAACTGGGAAATAAGTGCATTTAACGTGTCCGGTTGCACGTGCATCAGCCGTGGGAGCGACTGTGTGGCATCTCCCCCTCCGCAGGACCAGGCGCAAGGACTAATTCCTGCCTTTCCCCCGCTGAAGGCCTGCAGCCCAGGAGGGTGATGAAAGGGAGGATGTTTCCTCTGCGGCTCCTTGTGCACCACCAGCCCGGTGTTCGGGATGGGAAGGGGAAGGCAGCAGCAGCAGGTCAGCCTTTCTCAGGCTCGGGGATCTGGCAGCGTCTCCAGGATCTGCAGGACCAGCACCCCACGCAGAGGGATCTGGTGGCCAGGCAGGAGCCCGGCAGAGCAGGGAGGATAAACACAGCCCGGACTCTGTACCCAGGCAGGTGCTGCGCCAGGACCTGGAGGTGCCGCAGAGGACCAAAGCCTCATCGTTTCCTGAGTTATATCATCGCTGGATGCCAAAATGGCCTGTGGAAGACGGTGTGAATGCGCTGCAGCAGCTTATACACTGCTTTGTCCTTGGGTGACGGACACTTCCAGCCCCGATTCTTCTTTAGGTGGATGGAGAAGACGGAGAAGTTGGCTGTCAAACCTACCCCGCAGAAGGGGAGCACGGGCAGTAACTCCCTCCCTCAGAAAACTAACAGTGTCTTCTTCCAGCGGTGCTGAACATCCTCCCCTCTCTAGCGGGTGGTAGCAAAGTGTTGTCAGTACTTACCCACCATCTGGCCAGACAACCCTCTCAAACACCAATACCTATAATTACATATATTTGTATATACGTATTTTGCATACTAATTATGTCTACAGAGGCATTAAATCATTTACCCTGCCCGGCTTCAGTTCTATTTTAAAGTTGGTCAAAGTCAACACTCAACCAGCATTAGGAATGCGCTGTATTAATTAGGGTTTGTTTAGGTGTATTCAACATCTAATAAGTAATCGCATCCATTTAAGCATTGATCTGGCTGGCATGTCCCCTAAATGTGGTCATTCACCTTCCTCTGGAGCAGCTGCTCCTTCCTGGATTTATTTAATGGGACCGACTTCGCAAATGGCCTGGAAGAGGCACATCCGGCAGACTTTGTTCCGCCACAGTCCGCGAAAAGGGGGAATGTTTGGTGATTGGAGCATTTTTTCTTGCAACTAGATGCTTTGGGTGGCTGCTGTGTGGCTCTTTGCCATCACCAATGCAGAGCTTTTGGCACAGCGGAGCTTTGGAGGAAGCCGGCAAGCATCCTGTGCCTGCCTGCCACGAGTACGGCTCTGGACAGGCAGCGGAGCCGCATCCGGGAGCCCCCTCGGATCCCACAGGCTGAGTGCTTGGCTGGGGCTCCCCAGCAAGCCTGTCCCACCGTGCTGGCGGCAGACAGACCCAGACTCCTTTTCCATTTCTGTGTGGGATAAAAAAACTCCCACCCCATTGTTCGCGGCCGTCCTCGAGATGTTTATAAATAACAGCCGTTTCCCCGCCGGCTTTGTGCTTTTCCATTTTGACGCACCCTTGATTTCCTCCTGTTCTAGACAGCTTCAAACAAATGGCCCCTTTTTTTTGTGTCGCTGTTTGTTTGCTCCCTCCCAGCTTGTGTCCGAACAGGCGTCGGTGGCGTCCCCTGCGCCCGGGCGCACCCCAGGTGCCGGGTACCAGGTGCCAGGATGCCGGGCGCCGGGACGGGGTTATCTGACAGTTTCCCATAAATTACCCCGGTTGTAGGTGTGGGCGTTAATGTGCAACTCGGTGACGAAGCAGCCGGTTTCGTCGCATGCGTGTGGCGTGTTAGCAACGGGAGGAGGATGCTGAGGGGTCCGGGGGTGGGATGAGGGATTCTGGTGCCTCCGCGGGGTGAGGCTCCTGCAGACCCACGCACAAAGTGGGTGACCCACGGGAGTCACTGCTGGGTGGGCAGGATCGCACACCCACCGCCCTAAAAATACTCGGGGTGTCCAAAACCAGGTGATTCTGCAATTAATTTTAAGGGCGATACATCATTTCTGAGCGGATAAGAGCTCAGTACGTGCTGGAAATTTGTGGTTCTTTGAAAGTGACTCTGACTAACAGGGCAGTTTGTGTAAATATTTAAGGAACACTCAAGTCCACCCGTAACCTGTGTAACTGTCTTTCTCTCCGTATCAATATTGGGGATTGCCCATTTCTATCTTCCGTAATAATGGGTGGCTGCATTAGACACAGCAATAAACGCGGGTCTATGCCCTGGACCAGTGCAGGGAAGGGCGTGTTTTGCTTTTTCAGCACTCGCGTTGCATGGGCAGGCTAATTTTTAACTCTCTCCTTTTCATATATTTGTAGCATCCAGGCGAAATCTCCGTCCCTGGGCCAGAACAGGGGGTGCAGGGGGAGCTGGGGAGGGCAGAGCTGCTCTGAGCATCACGGTGCTGCAGAGCCAGGATGAGAAGTTACGGCTTGGGCGTGAAGCTTTCCTTTTCCTTCTTCCCTTGTTATCTGCTTCTGCTGAAGGTAAACACCGAGGGCCCACGGTGGTGGGATGGCATCCCCTCTGCCTCCTAAGTTAAAGACCTGTTGGGTTTCCAGCTGGGTGATTCCCCAGCCAGAGGGAAGTTGCCATCTCCCATATGTGTAACATAGATGCTAAAAAATAGCGAAGAGAGAGTATGTGCTCGCATCACTGAGGTTAAAAAATAGCAAACAGAGAAATCTTAAAATATCTTCACACCTGAAACTCAGGAAAAAGAAAAGAAAGCCCACGGGAAGGGATGCGCTGAGCTGTACCAACACGTGGCCAACCCCTGAGCTGGCACTCGGCAGCCCAGCCCTGGTGACGCCGAGGGCACTCTGGGCATCACCCCAGCTCGCCGCAGCGCAAGCCTCTCCTGAGGATTTTCCCTCCTCCGTCCAAAGGCCGAGACGTCGGTCGCTCCGCATCCCGCCCGTGTCTGGAGCCACCAGCTCCAAAGGGGAGCGGACTCGGATGGCGAAGTTTCCCCGCTCCGCTGCCCTTGTGTGCAGACCAGGTTTATCTGTATTGTTTGACCAGCGCTGGCAAATGACACCCTACCGAATGCGTCGTTAGGGAGAGGCAATTAAATACCAACCCAACGAGTATTGCGGCCAACGTGACTGGGGAGAAACAGCTGCAACCTGCACGGCAGCTGGGAGCGACGGGTGGAAAATATTAACCTTTTATTTATGTCTTTGCTTGAACTCCGCCACGTCTGGCCGGGTGAAACCCGCGCAGGGCAGGGCCGGCAGCGGGCAGTGCTGGCGCCTGGATCCAGGGAGTTTTCGTTGGTTTGGCTTCAGCCAGAATGGCTGGCGATGCCCACCCTGAGCGGTGCGGGGTCGGCTCACCAGCAGCCACGGGACTCTGCTTTGGTCTGCAGAGGCTGTTCTTGCCGGCAGCGGTGCCGAGTGGCCCTGTCCTGTACAGCCCTGGCACGGTTTAGTGCTTCAGCTCGGCTGCCCACCAAGTCAACCCTGGTTTCTACATTTTCTCCTCCAGCTCCCGTGTGTCCCAGCTCCTGGCACTGAGCTGTGCCTGTGCTGTCCCACCATCAGCCCCCCACCCTGTACCTAGGGGGATTTGGTGCCTTCAACCCACTTTACCAGCCACGACCCACAGCTGGCTCATGTCTCCATCCCTCAGCCTCCAAAACGGAATCACACCAACTGTTCTGAAGACAATGAATCCTGTTGCTAATCCCAGGCACCCCAATAAATCCTTTCTTCTCCGCTCCCTGGAGGCTGTGAGTGCTCCGAGGGATGGGGCCATCTCACTTTGGGCTGGAGTGTTAGACAAACAAATGGGGGTAGGTTTAAGCCAGGATCTCTGAGGTCAGCTTCCTGTGGGTGCTGAGACCATTTCTGGGTGATTTAGAGGGGCACCTTTGCAAACAGCCTCTCTATGCACCACCAAAGTGATGCTCATGGTGAAGCGGTCCAGCAGCTGGAGCAGGTAATGGGAAAACTGGCATGGGAGTCTCTTGGCAGCCATGGATTTGGACCAGCCGGTGTGGACCGAGTCATTTGCCACTGAGTCCAGCAGCCAGAATTAGGAGCAGATGAGTATTTCCCCTCTGTTACTGGCATTCTGAGAGTCAACACTCATGGCTTTGAGAGTGTCCTGTGAGCCCTGCACGAAGGGTGGCTGTAGGAGTGCCTGGGAAGGGGAATTCCCAACACAGGGCAGCAAGTCAATAACAGGGAGCAAATGTTCCTGCTGAAGGTGCTGCCTG
>NW_010256251.1:42546-49210 GCF_000690775.1 Eurypyga helias
ACGAGACCCCCGCCGCTCCTGTCCGGCACATGGGGTTGGGCACAGCTGGGGCATTGCAGGACATTTCGGTTGGTTTTACTCTGCAAGCAGTTTGCTCTCTACAGCATCTGGCATCCTGGGGGAAAAAACAGTCAGAGGCGTGGAGGGGACGGGGAAAGGGTTAAAGGTGCATTGAATGGCTGATTTTTTTCTTTCACACAACCAGTGTTTTTTCTAGGCCAAGTGATGCAGCAGACCAAATCTCTTTTTCAGACACGTATACGCCAGCGCCATGGGAGAGGCTGACAGTGGAACCGGAGCAGGTGAGGATTAGGGAAGGAGCTCCAAGTGGGTAAGGTGCTGGCCGAGTGGAGCAGAGGGGCTGTCACCCCAGAGCTGGGACCCACACTAAAGGGGAGCTGGGACCAGCAGCGGCGGGTTTTGCTGCGATAGGGCGGGTGCGAGACGCAGGGATCTCAGCCGATTGCGAAGAAATGGGAAGCCATCCACGTGGCGCGGCTGCGGGTGGCAAACCAGGAGCCGAGGTGCCGTGACTTGCCAGCAGTGCCATGGTCAGCCGTGACTGGGGCAAAGGCAAGGATATCAGGCAGGATCAACCCAGAAGGATGCAGGATCCTTGTCCTTAGCTACAGTTAGAGGGGGAAGCCCCAGGGAAATGCTGGGGAGAGAGAATAGCTTTTAAACCGCAGATAACATTGGCACACGAACAAATGGGTATTAACTAGTGGGGGCTGCCGGGAGGCTGGAAATTTGTGATGGGGATTATATGATGCGGCTGCTCAGAATAGCAGGAGTTGGACTAAATGACCCAGCAGATCCCCTCCGGTTTCCTCCTCCCCGTGCGACACCAGGTGCTCTGAGTAGCAGCAGGGCCGGTCTATTTGTACTTGAATTTCATGATGTTAAGCAAGTAAAGATGAGCAAAACTTCATCCAAAAGCTTTTTCTGTTCTTGGAATGTGCCAGAAATGTTTCCTGTGTCAGCTCCTAGGGTCTAATCCTGCCTGCCAGCACTCCGCAGAGGCACGGTGAGCCATGCCGCAGGCCACGGAGGTGTTGGAAGGAGATGCTGGTGAGAAATGAAGGAAATCATTAGGTAACCGTAATTACACTGCGAGGCTCACGAGTTGTCTCTCGATGCGTCGCTCCCGCACTAATCCGGCAGAGCCGGTGGCTGGTGGCACCAGCTGCTCCCGAGGTTGCACCCGAAGCGGAGCTCCTCCCAAAAGCGCAGTCACAGCCCAGCCACGTGCTCCCTTCCCCAGCCCATCTCTGTCATCACTGGTACCACAGCCAGGGGCTGCTTCCTCCTGCCCACCCTGGCCTGGCAGGAAGGCCAAGAGCAATGTCCCTGTGGCCTCGCCAGCCCAGCAGGAGCCTGTGCTCCTCCAGTCTTTCCCTGGGCTGACCCCTTCTCCTGGCTGCAGGCGAGCAGTAACGGCAGGTCTGGGCCTGACCCCTTTAGCACACAACCTTGTTCCTACAATTTAATTCATTTTTTGAATTGAACCTTTACATAGCCTTTTATTCAGACTAACCAGGAAGCCCCTGTGAAGGGTGGCTGGTCATTTTTCACTATTATTTTGGTGCTGCTGTTACAGGAGCCAAGAATTGGCTGTGCACTGATGGATTTGCTCATGTTGACACCAGCCCCAGCTATTGCAAAACCCAGTTTAGCAGCAAAATCCAAAGAAACTAACTTGTCCGTGGGTACGCTGGGATCTCCTCTTCATACAGAACATGCGTTGAGACCAAGCTCTGAAAGCCTTGAAAAAGCAGCAGTAAGGTCTTGCTGAAGGACCAGCCCTAAGGAGGACTGAGTGCCTGGGCATCGCTTCCGCACGCTCCATCGTCTTGTGGGAGAACAGCTGGAAACGTCCCAGGACATTTTATCTCGTAAAGCTGACGCCTTCGCTTCCTATAGACTATTTTCTGCAGTCAGCTCATTGAGACATGAGACCCAGGGGGGTAAAAGGGAATGGGGCTCCTGAGCAGCTCAGATCTGTGCATGGTCCTAGGGATGTGTGGCATTGTAGCTGTCAATGCCTCAGGAAGCCCGTGGTGAGCCAGCGTATCAGAGCATGTGGGGGTGGGGAGGTTATTTGCCATGAAATCAGTTAAAAGGCCTGCTGGGTGGAGGGAGACAAGGTGTTTGAAAGCGAGAAGAGGTTCAAATTACCATCCCTTGGGAGGTGTGGGTCCCTCTTTCCGTGCTTTTCTCCCAGCGCATCCTAACAACCTGTCGGCCCCGTCCCTGACAGCACAAATCTCAGCGATGTGTTAGATGTCACAGATCCCGAGTTTAACATGAAAACCCAAAGCCAGAGCATGCAAACCCGCACGCTGCGAATATTACAGGTTCTTTCTGCCTGGAGCAATGTCAAACGACCTTCTCTTTGCCCGCCAGCCTCGGCAGAGGATCAATGGGTGTATTCATCGGAGTGGTGTAAAGTTTTCAGTTCAGCAGCCAGAGAACCAGATCCTCCTTTGGCCCATTTCACCAGGGACACGCCTGTGGGCTTTTCTCCACATCCATCCTCCCACTGGCCTTGGCAGGTCCCACCCACCCCACACGAAGCCACCCAGACCCGCCAGGAATATTCAGCAGTAAATCCACCCACCAAGAGATGTGCTTTTTTCTGCTGGCACAACACAGTTTTAGACCATATGTGTGCTTTTCCCTTAAGGGTGGGCAAGAAAAAAATCTTCATTATTTTTATATCAGTACTGGGAAAGGCCAAGCACGAACGGTGGAGAATGAGTAAGAGCCAAGAAGAGCTTGTGCCAGCTCACAGGCGCTGAGACAGAAAACTTACAGGTGAACACTATTGCAAAGATGGAGAGCAGGGAGGGCAATTGGGAGGCTGGGGAAGGGGCGATTTCAAAGGGAATGAAGTAGAAGCCTTAGAGGTACTAGAAGGATGAAACCGTAAATAATCGCAGCATAAATGGGTCTGAGATAAACGGCACGGTTGGGCAGGACAGGAGCAGGCAGGAGGGAACATCAGCACCACTTCTAGCTTAGTTATTTCTCGCACACACCAAAAGACAGCAAAGGACCAACAGGGCCCAAAGGCACGGCACCCTCCCTGCTGTGCCTGCCGCAGCGTCAGGCAGCGCAACATCCACCCGGCGAAACCACAGCGCTTCCCCAAGCCCCAGCAAAGAGCCGTCAGGTCCATGACGAGCCTAAGGATGACCCCACGGCGCTGCTGGAGCAGGCCCCCGAAACGGTGTCATTCCCCAGGGGCACCTCTGAGCTGTTCCGAGCTCTTGTTTAAATTTAGGGAGCAACTGGGGAAGTTCATCACACCGGGTTGGATGGGAGCGTTGATCTGCCTGAGGGCGGGAAGGCTCTACAGAGGGATGTGGACAGGCTGGATCGATGGGCTGAGGCCACTGTATGGGGTTCAACAAAGCCAAGTGCTGGGTCCTGCATTTGGGTCACAACAACTCCCTTCAACGCTACGGGCTGGGGGATGAGTGGCTGGAAAGCTGCCTGGTGAAAAAGGATACGGGGGTGCTAGTGGACAGTGGCTGAATGTGAGCCGGGAGTGTGCCCAGGGGGCCAAGGCAGACTTCTTCCCTGAACTCCTAAGAAATCTGCTCTGGCAGATTTCCGTACCCCGATGAAATCATGCCCACGTGCCCGGGGGGGAGCGGGGCCCCACCTGCGCTCGCTGTTGGGCTGGGGCCACTTGGCTGACCACAAAGAGCGATGCTAACAGCGCTTCTCCTGGGATGGAGCTCATCTGCAAAGCAATCCCCCACGGCCTGACACGCCACTGAGTGCCAAGGCCAGGGGCTGACTTTTTTGCAAATCCAGTTGCAAATCAAAAATCGAGCACCTGGATGTTTGGAAGTGGGAAGGCTGGTATCAGAGCCGGGAAAGAAATGCTGAAAAACAAACTGCTGTTCCTCATAGCCATGCTTCTTAGCATGGATGGAGACTTTCTGCTTCCCTGCTGCAACCCACAGCATGTCCTAGTGAAAATGGTGGTGCGGGAAGATCCCAAATGGGCACTGCTGGGCATCCCACAAGGTCACCCAAAGGGGCTGCGAGGGCCAGTGGTGCCCACTAACCACCCTGCTAGCAGCAGCAGCTTCTTGGCTCAGGCCTGAGCTCATAAACTTCCCAGGACCAACAGTAAAATCGAGCCTTTAGCAGTCACTCAGGATCCATCAGAGATCTGCTCCTCCTCCAGCCCAGCTCTAGCTCATCACCACCACCACAACTGTGTCCATAAAAACAAAAGAAGATATGTGATAGCCCTCCAAACAATTTTTTTAATATGTTGATATCACCTTTGTGCAGTGAGAAATGCCTGCCCTTGGCAGATGGGTAGCGCAATTATCGCTTGGAAAACAGGTTCGTCCTTCCAAAAGGGCAGCAGCAGACTTTTAAAGGCAGGTGAAATTTTATAAAAGGATTACAACAGGATTAGCTGGAAAGGAGAGAGAGCAGGTGCCTCCAGGAGCCTTTGCAGACCGAAACTCAGAGTTACCCTGGCCCCCACCCTTTCAAACCCCCTCCAAACCCTGCCAGGTCTGTCTCGGGGGTGATTTACACTGGTGGTGATTTACCCACTGCAGAGTGGAGTGGGATGCTCACTCTCTAACCCGTGGGTTTCTCATGGCAACTCACACGGCCGGGCAGCTTTGCACCTAAACCCTCGTCGTGCCACACCGTACCGAGGGCAGCATGTGGCCACAGGCTGCTGATAAAAGGTCCGGGATCTCCCACATGGTGAGCAACGCCTTGGCGATGTGCCTGGGCAGTGGCGGCCGTGCCAACAGTGTGGGCAGTGGGGCTGTGCCAGTGGCTCACCCCAGTTCACCCCATCGCCTATTCCTGCAGGGCTGCGCTAGGTCCCTCCACTTCTGTCTGAGAATCAGCTCTGCCATCTCCTTCCAGAGCAAAAATTGACAACAAGACTTCAGTGAGTTCAAGGGTTAAATGAAGTAAAAGAGGAGGCAAGTGAAGAATGCATGCCCTTAGCTGGCTGCATTTAGACGGCTGCCATGGACAAGGGTGCTGGACCATGGCTGCTGGATGTGCAGAGCTGGTGAAACTGCAAAACCTCCTCCCTCATCACTCCTGCGTTGCCTCTCCGAATTGTCCATGTGCTTTCCCCTGCACACCCTTTTTTTTGCAATGTACCCCCAGCCCATTTCTCCTAGAAACCCCATTTCTCCTAAGCCAGTCCACTTGGAAATCCTGCCCTTGGACCATTCCCTTGGAAATGCTGGTATCTCCCTTGCCATTCTCTACCAAACGCCATAACCCTCCACTGTCCCAGGAGCAGACAGGACAGGTAAGTGTTCCTGCACCTCCTGGCACCACCGATGGGCGAGACCCTGAGCTGTGCCTCGCCCTGGGCTGTCTTGGAGTACAAACCTCATGGGACAAGGGCTGTCCCCATGGGTGGTGTCCAGGCGCAGCCTGCGACACTGACTCAGCCATGTGCGGGCTGCCAGGATTTGGGTGGGAGCTGTTTGGTTTGTGTAGGTGTACGGGAGGGGACCAAGAAACACAGCAGGTGTCAGAGGCTGCTGCTGTTAGGCACAGGATCCACAGGATGAACCCCAGATGACCATGAGCATCCTCGTCTTCTTCTGGGAGAGGGGCTGATGATTTTAAATCACGTGATTTTTAAGCACTCTGATGCCGGCTGCCTCTGCTGCCTGTGGTCTGTTTTCAGTCACCACTTCTCGTGCCTAGGCTGAGGTCACAGAGAGGAGAGCCTTCTCCCTGACAGGGAGCGGGCAGGAGGGCACCCTCAGTGCTTACACCAAGCTGGGCACCCGCTTGTGCCCAGGGTTCTGGCTAAAGCAGCCTCATCCCCACGGGTCTCTCTGCACACACGTAAAGTGGGAATCATGTCTTAACTAGTCAGTGGAGTTAATAAAAGCCACGTACATTTTCAGTTCTTCGCTGGCCTGGATGTACTTTGCGGCTCAGCCTGGCTCCCACCTCCACCTCCTGCTCTGGTCAGCCCCTGCTCTTCCCGCTGAAATCCTGCTCTTGCGGATGGCCAGGTCCCTGTGGGTGCTGAGCACACCCAGCCCGGCAGCGGCGTGACGTCCCGCACTGCTCCCAGCACACCGGGCTCTCACCTCTCTCTGTCTTCCCCGCTCTTCTCCCAGCCATGTCAATCCAGCTGATGCTTCATGCCCACCAGCTTCCTAATTTTCCAGGGATTTCCCATCTCCAGACATTGACGGTCCATCCTATGCTATCCATCAGCCAGTTCCGGGTGGTAGTGGGGGCACTTTGCCGAACACGATGATGGGACAAGTGGGGGCATCGTTGACGCAGCAGCAGCCGTGTAGTGCTGCCAGCGTGGATGTGCCACGCGCCCAAGGGAGACGCTGGTCTGTACGGCACAGAGAGACGGCCTGGCTCTGGCACCTGCCACCTGCCCTGGGAAGGGCGTGTGGCCGAGGAAATCCTGCAGCCATGCTTCCCAAAAATAGCCCGCTGGCCTGCAGCAACTGGTAGGCAGGGGAACTTGCACGCGCTGCTGTCTGGGGCATCATCCCCTCTCAGATGATTCAGGTGCCGGTGACACTGCAGGCTCTGGGTACCAATTAACACTTACTAATACGGCATCAAACGCCCCTGCTACCTCCCTCCTTACCTCCGGCCAGCACTGGCCCTGGCA
>NW_010256252.1:0-238 GCF_000690775.1 Eurypyga helias
TATGATGAAAGGCTGCGAGAATTGAACTTTTTCAGGCTGGAGAAGAGTAGGTTCCAGGGAGACCTTATTGCAGCCTTCCAGTACCTGAAGGGGCCGACAAGGAAGCTGGGGGGTACTTTTTACAAGGGCCTGACAGGACAAGGGGTAACAGGTTTTAATTGAAAGCGGGGAGGTTTAGATTAGGTATCAGGAAGAAGTTCTTCCTGGAGAGGGTGGTGAGGCACTGGAACAGGTTGCC
>NW_010256252.1:317-7373 GCF_000690775.1 Eurypyga helias
GAAGGTGTCCCTGCCCATGTCAGGGGGGTTGGAACTAGATGGTCTTTAAGATCCCTTCCAACTCAAATAATTCTATGATTCTATAACCTGGCAGTACATCTTCACCACCAAGGACTGAAGTCAGGGACTCATTGAAGTATCAATAATACCGTGTCTTGTATACCTAAAAGAGCTGAGGACCTTAGAAGGTATTAAGGTTATTTCTTCACCATCTTCCCTGCAGAAAGTCCATATATAAGGTGTAAGAACTATGGACAGGTAGGAGAAGTTGCTAAGACATGGTTGCAGATGCAACTTCATACATTACACATGCACTGATGAGTAGTTAGGAAGAATATGCCCAAACTGACTGCTGTATTTTTAGCTGTGAGAGCACTTTTGCTAAAATACAAGGCACAGCTCAGCTGGTGAGCTGCTGCTTCCTTTCTAAGGTAGGAAATCTGTTGGTCTGCTTCTCTTACAACTCTCCTCCATAAGAAATAGCAGACAGCATGGGTAATGGAGAAAAGTTCAAATAATAATTTGTATACGCCTTTCATTAGGCAGACACGTATTAAAGAACTGGCACTGGAATGTAATGTCAGAGAGACTGTCACATCATGGTACACCATGTGGAAAAACAAATCGTTATTTACATGCTTTTTAACAAAGCCCTCTTAAGAGATCACAATCAAGTCACAATGGCTCAAGAAGTCCTTGTGTAGCAGCTAAAAATAATTTACTTTGTAGGTGATCATAGCTCACACTGATTATGGGGTTCGCTACTTTCAGGGACATGTGACCAATCACACTGGGTAAGGTGCTGCAGCTACCAGTCAGTGTATACCTGCGGGATTTCTGTAGTTCCTTAGTCATGCATGTGGGTTTTTTTTTTAAAAAACCCTGTTCTCTCAGTTAGGAAGCATTGTGTCTGGCACTAGCTATTGGGGGAGGAAGAGGTAATTTTTTTGCCTTGTTTTTTAGTTTTTCTTAAAACCTCCTTTCCTTAAAATTGACCTTGAACTGCACCTTAACATTGATTCTTCCCTATCTGGCACTATTGCTAGGTGCTTAGAACCCTGCAAGGGACCACTAAAACACCTTCGGGCTGCTAGGCTTTACATGGCATGCCTCTTTTACATGGGACTATGGACACCAAGGTGGCCATTAACTTCTGTGATTTTCTCCTATTTTCAGCCCTTTGCAGAGCCTGAAGGATTCAGTTAACATACTCACTTCACTGCTCATATATGAAGAGAGAAAAATCTTCACTGCTTTTCTTTCACCTGCTTCCTTCCCTTCATCCTTCTTAAATACACAACTATAACCAATGGCAAATTGCTTATGTAGCAATGTATAAGCAAAGGCAATGTTGCCTGATATATTATTTCAAGTCTCACTGACTGATTGGTAGCTAGTAAAAACAGAGTTTGAGCATATTTTGAACCAGCACAGATGCTTTTAATGTTTAATGAGAAAAGCAAACTGTTTCTTCATTGTTTCCTTGACCTCTCTCAAACTGTGTCACTTAAGTATCTTTAAGCATTCAGTGTAGTCTGAATAAATCTGGTTGTTTTGCAATAATCCAAGATCACTCAACATAAATAAAACAATTTATCCCAAATGTGGCCTGGAAAGACATTTGTTTGAGAAATGTAGAACATTTGGGATTCAAATTGCAATGTTTTCCAAGGTTCTTTAGCTTGAGAATTTAAACTGAAGATTACCTATACCCTAGCATTATTTGGAGTAATTAAAAAGCCCATGAAAGGCAACATAAATAATCCCATATACTTTGACTCAAGCACTGGAGTTTTTTACAGTGTGCTTATTATCTTGTCATAAAATGTAAGTAAACCAAAACAAAATGTAAGTGAAATTTCTTACTTTTTTTTCACTTTAACATTAACTCCCAGACTTCAATCTTGCTAGTATTTACGTATGCAGTTATCTGTAAGCACATGAATAATCCTCTTTATTTCAGTAGCAATACTCATCTGCTTAAACTAAGCTTTAAAGTCTTCCCACAGAAGACATTTTTAAACATATTTTTAAAGTTGTGTTGCGAACAATATAACTTACATTTAATTAAAAGGGAATTGTATGGCTTCGCTCAGAGATGAAGCTGGTGCTCTCTACTCCAGGGAAAATATCTAATGTAAGTACTGATTTATTTCTTTTAGAAAGCTCTGTTAGCACCCATCAAATCACTGAAAAATTCAAAGTTGGCAGCTTCAACCAGAAATCTGGAGAGAAAAAATGTGGAGATATTCCCCAACAAACATGGAATGCCAAAAAAGAGCTCAGCTGGAGAAGTTCTGGACCAGGGAAAAATTAGGCAGAGTATCAGCTTGAGCTAGATTCAAAACAGGTTGCTGATCTGCTTCTCCAGCCTCCTTTATAATTAAATGAAATTAAACCAGTCCCACACTGGGTAAGAATAAGGTTTGCCGCAGTTAACAGCAGTGAACAGAATAACAGAATCAGGTTCTGCGTGAATGTGACTGTCCTTTTTCAGCACTATAAAGAAGGCAACTTCAAAGCATTAAACTATCAAACAATTTATAGCATCATGCCAATTTATGTGAGATGGGGATTTGGCTCTTAAAATCATTCTAGCTTGCATGCAGTAAAATCAGACGGTACATCCAAAGTTCAGCACACTCTGACAGCGCATCAGAAGCGTGTACTTGATCTATGCACGGTCACGGGACTGGGTCGGTAAATCTGCACTGAATCAAACTGACTGAGATTGCCTCACTTTATCTTTTGCATATGTTTTTACTTAAAGAGCTAGAACTTTGTTTAGCACAATCATGGGATCTGTCTTGCAGTGATGCCATGCATTAATCCTCATTCCAATGGCTTTGCATGCACAAACATATGCCAGAGAGGGTCCTCAAGTCAGTGTGGCATGTTGCCCTGCCAGCAGCGACAACACTGTGGTTGAGTGACAGACCAACAAAACGAAAAAAATCCTTGCACAAGATAGAAAATTAGGCAACCAGCTGGAAAATTTTACCCATTTCTCTTTCTTTGTATCAAGACCTCCAAGTGTGTATGTCCCAAGAACGACAGCCAACACAGATTGTTATCACACTTGGCAACAAAGGAGCTTTCTTTATGGTGCCACACACTCCTCACAAAGCTCAAGACTGTGTTGCCCAGCTCCACCTTCCACTGGGATGTGGCTTTACAGTGAAGGGCAGAGGTTTTGAGTAATGGTTTTCCACCTTTTCTTGTTTGCAGACCAGCATACTTGTTTTGATGCAGATTGATTTTAAGATCAATATGGGGCAAATCCAAGATGACTGACAGGAGGCTGGCTTTTCTGTCTCCTTGTCAGACATCCTGGAGCTGTCAGGTAGAAAGTTTGACCCAAGAGGAACATATGTTAGCAATGTGATCTGTAGAGGTTTGTCCAAAGACAGCAAGTTTTATTCTACTTGTCATACACAGGGCTAGAAATCACCCCTATTTCCAAAGCTTATTTTCCTAGCTTGTTAGGGCAACAGTCATACTTCAATTGCTTTGATCTATCAAAAAATGAATAATTCCTAAATGCATATTGACAATTGAAGCCATATGGAATTTAATGTGAAATATTTATTCGCTTCCCCTCTCTCATTTTTGTTTTTAATAGATTAGAGAGACGTGGAAAGCTAGAAAGAAAAAAAAAATATATCCTTGAAAATTGCATGTGGTTAACATCAAAACATTTTAATTGAACTTCACATTACAAAAATCCAGGTGGTCCATGTTCTGTTCAAGCACCAGGGGACTGCAACATGCTACTATGTGTAAGATGCATCATTCCCTTCTCCTTCCCTGGTGTACAGAGACCTTCCAGTCAAGATACCACAGGCTATCAAAATCTGTATTTTGCTGTTGCAGGGAGATTTTGGGGAATACTTGAGGGGATTTGAGACTATCATCCCTCCTTTCTTGTGGACTAGATTTCTAAAATCTCTATTTTTCACTTTCTGGGATGATGCAAGGTAGCTAGTACTCAGTAGAAGCAGAGCAGACCTGTCTGACCTTCAGCTGGTCCAAATCAGTTCCCTAAATATGCCACACTGGGATCTGGCTCCTGATTTACACCATCTTAGGATCTAGCCATCGAGATAGGTGGGCAGTTGTGCATTGACACTCATTCTGGTTTGGATTTTCACCTTTAAAGCATAATTTTATAGGCCTGCCTATTACAGCAAGGTATTACCCAGCTCACAGTGTGACACCTTGGTGCACTCACATGTAAGTAACATTAAAAGTTACCTGAGAAAAGTCCATTTGCTTTTGACCTTCATTAAGATGAAATTACTGCAAAGAGCTACCGAGAAACATGTTGTCATCCTTTTTTTTTTTTTTTACCTCAGTGATATTACAAGGAAAATTTTAAACAAAGCATGTAGTAAAATATAATACTGCTGCCCTAACATGAGCAATAGATAAGAAAAGCAGGTTGTGAGGCTGTACTTCTTCCTTACAAGCTGCTGCTTCCATTAGCTTTGAGGACGTTTCACCTTTGCTTCCTCAATATTTAAATTTTCCACTCTGCTTGCTGGAGACGTCGCCAACATATCAACGCTTCACTGAGCAGAGCAGTGAGCTGGGGCAAGGCCCTCTCCTGTGCATCTGCATGTGTCCTGCAGTGTTAGAATAAGAGGATAAAGGATAAAAAAGATTGAAGATAAGAAGAGGATGTTGCAGAGGAAAGAAGGGAGAATAGTGGCCTCAGGAGGAGGAGAGTATTTTCTCTGCCATCTTTTAGACAGAATAGGAAAGGAAAGAGAGTAGGATGGCCAAAGAAGGAGCCAGATCCTCACTGAGACTTACTGATCTGCAGACACTATTTCTTGTCAAAAGGGACTGGTTGTGGTGACAGCAATCCAGTATGGGGGATGTATGGGACAATGGGATTGAGAGGGCAAATCTCAGTGCTTGAAGATGTGTTGGGCCATGAAATAATGGTCCAAGTCCTCATTGCTGAGACACTTAGAGCCAGGCAGGGAAAAGCATGTGAGGCAGAAATGGATGCTCTTAAAGTGGAAAGAAAAGGGATAGATTAAGTGACATCACAAGTTTTTCCAGTGCTCAGTCTTGAGAACCTGCAAGTGCAGTTGAGAACAAATTAATTCACAGTGTAAAACCACAGAGGCCATTGCCACTCCCACTATTTGATTACAACAGTTTGCTTTGTATTTCAGGATTCTTGTGGGCCTCTGGGCAAACTGTTGTTCAGCTACATGAAGATACATGATATTTGCTTAAGAGAACTAATACTAGGATCCTGCTCTCTTAGCTGGTTTTCTGCTATGCCTGACTCTCCTCTGTATGACCAAAGTGTTTTCTATTTGCTTACATTACCGGTATCTTGGATAAATTTTTGGTATTTGCTTGAATCATCATTGTGCATCAGCAATTGGCTTACCTGTTAGAGCATCAACTCTTATAATCCTATACAAATAGGTGGTCCATGCAACTTAACTCACACAGCCCAAGCTGTGTGAGTTGTGGACATGCACATCACAATTTTAGAGTTAAAACTCACACAGTAGAAGAGAAATACCCTTCACAGTTCATTAAAAAAAAGATACGAAGGAATCCACCAAGGGTAAAATTGCACATCATTATAAGGTTAGCATTTATCATCCTGTTTGTTTTCCCTTCTCTAGCCTTCTTTTCCCATCTGGTTTGGTACCACTATTTATGTCATTTTAACAGCCACCCTCCACCCTCCCTGTGCTGCATAGATTTTCAAACTCGAAATAAAAACAAACCCACAGTAAAGCACACGGAAAATTGCCACAGCAGTCCCAGGACTCCCCACGCCAAGGAGCACTCTGTCAAAAGGCAGGCACCATATGGAGCGTGTTTATTGCTCTCGGTACTGCAGTCACAGCAGTCTTTGTCGCTGTCTCCAAAAGAGGGAGGCTTGGAAAATGTGAGCTGCTCCAGTATTTATTGGCCCTCTACGTATACGTACACATGCATACGTTCAAGTCGGAATGTATGCTTTAGGTAAGGGTAAAGGGAGCAGCAGGACTGCAGAGGAGCCACTAAGAGAATGAGGCATTCTGCTCTGATAAGCAGAATGAAAGGCTTGATTGGCAACGCTGAAAGGCAGGCTGCTTATTTGGTACAAGCTGCCTGATGAGCAAAAGCCAAAAATATCACAGTTATTAATAATAATGATCACAGAGAGAAAAGTGAGAGGGCACGGGCTCCTCAGCTATTTGCACAAGTTGCATTTACTACTAGTGAGGGAGAAATAAGCAGAAAGTCAAAGGAAACGGGGAAAAGGGGATGGGAGAGGTAAACATCACAAGTGGACTTTAAGGGTTTTAACTCAGGAACTGGTGCCATAACGAGGTTTGTGTTCCTGGGCCTGACCAGACAGCTATCACAGCATATCTGTGCAACAATTAGTTGCATGACCACCTTTTCCTTCCTAGCTTGTTGCCAAAACACTGCTGAGTCCTGAGGCTAGGCCTCCTTATCTAAACTGTTGGATTTGCTGCTTGCTCTGAGCTGCACACGTGTCTGTGCAGCTGCCACTCTTCTTTCCAAGGGATGAAGGAACTGCTCAAGGGACCTGCAGAGGCTGCAGGGACCCAAACTCAGCCCTGGAAGAGAGAAGGATGAACTGAAACTGTGTTTTAGGGGGAGAAGCAACCAGGATCCAGGGGCTAGGGAACACCTAAAGTCCCTTGACAATGGGACAAGTGAGGGGTCAGAATGTTCTGTCACACAAAAGATGATGGGAGTCTAGCTCCTCCCACACACCGTTTACTGGCTATGTCACCCTGGGAAAGCCATTTAAATATAAGGAGGTTCATCTTGTCCTTCTGCATAGGGCTGTCCTAGGCTAAAACCTATCAGTGAGGTCAAGGTGCCTGGAGTCATGCATGGGGAACCATCTTTGACTGCAAGAAATGGGAATGAGCAGATTCCCATGCTTAAAAACCATATAGTCTCATGCACAATCACTTCTGTAGATTGTTGGCTCATAAAAAGAAATTAGTCTAAAGCACAAGCAATGGTGAATTTCCCACTACTGAGACTTTATCCTGCTGA
>NW_010256252.1:7404-25678 GCF_000690775.1 Eurypyga helias
TGCAAAGCGGCTGTTTTCCCAAAAAGTCCTTCTGAGGCCTCCAGCTCTTTCCCAAACTCAACCTCTTCCTGAGACAATACAATGATACTCTGCTTTCTGAAATTTGCCTTTGTGGACATTAACTTAATTAGTGCAATAAGCAATGCAGTTCAGAATGCCACACGTGCACAGAGTGAGGGTTTCCAAGGATTTTGGAAAGTGCTGTCCCTAAAACATGGAAGTGACTTGACAGATCAAGCTATTTCACTTTGTGCCACAAAATCATGATTTACATGGAAATCAACATCTGGACTATGTGTGGTGACTTTTGTGCAGTAACAATAAAGCCTGTATCTGAGATATTTGTACCCTTTGCAAATTAAGCTTCTGTCCAGAGTGGGAGGTTGCAGACTTTAACATCCAGTTCTTAATGCACTAGAGACACCAGCCATACTTTGACCAGTGGTGTATAATCTGAAGGACACCCGTGACTGATAACATTTGGGCAATTAATGTCAGAAAGAATAAAAACAGAGGGTCTTTGAATAGGCATGTTACTCACCATTAGCCTTTGAGAATGGCCCAGCAAGGCCTTAGAAGCACAGGCTTGAAAGGATGAAAGCATCATCATGATCAAAGG
Organism: Eurypyga helias; assembly: GCF_000690775.1. Classification (NCBI taxonomy): domain Eukaryota; kingdom Metazoa; phylum Chordata; class Aves; order Eurypygiformes; family Eurypygidae; genus Eurypyga; species Eurypyga helias. Next base: position 8,024 of record NW_010256252.1, read on the forward strand.
TGACCATGGCCTTTTCCCTTTTCCCATTTCAATAAGTAAAGAGCAAAGGAACAGAAAATAACACAGACACCAAATCTTGAGAAGTTTTGCCAGGCTTTGAGTTGAAGACTGGAGTGAAATCCGTTTTGCTACCCTAGTATAGTAAGTGGGATAACTCTTTTACCTATATCCTGGCCTTTGTAGACAGGAATACACATATTCTTCTCTGGTGTAGCCATTATCCAAGTGAGGTCTCCATCTTTGCAGGGATTTTATGCCTCAATCAAAGCCAACTTGCGTCTCTACCTCACTCTGAATTTGTCAGTATAATAAAAATAACTGATGGTCCAACTTATCTAACACTGAAGCCAGAGGACAAAAATTAGATAAAAGACATGAGATATTCCATCTTCAGAGTGGTGTTTTATTAGCCTTTGTTCTCTTGGTGCATCTAAATCCTCATGCATGAGGCCCATGATTACACCCAGTGGGGAAATTCAGATTTATGCTAACATAGAGAAAGAAGACCAAGTTATAATTTGTATCATGTGGCATAACTATATTGAATAAATTCACACTGTAAAGGACAGCAGGATCTGATCATTTGTTAAAAAGAGTTTATATTTCTAGTTTTTAAAAACAACATGAGATCTGTTATTAATGGAGAACAAAGACAAAAATCTGAGCAGCTGTCACACACACAAGTTATTCTGAAATAGATTCCTAAAACAGATGAGATGTATTATCCCCTGAAAGTTGATTTTAGGAAGGTTTTTAAATCCAAATTTATCATGGGACAGAGATGTGAGCACTCAGGCCACCCACATTCATTCCTGGAAGCTTGGTGCTTGGATTTTTGTGAACGTTAAAAATTGGACAGGAATCTGAGTGAATATGATTGAATGGGCATGTCAAGTATGCAGAATTGCAAATTCACAGCTGCAGGCAGTCAAGATGTAATTTGTGCTAGCATCCAATTAGTAGCCACCATCCAGCTAGAACATGAACAGCATAATTTCTCTGATAGTCAGCTGCCTGTCTGCAACCTGTTGTGCCCAACAAAGGCAGTCAGTAATGCTCTCTCATCAAAAAGAGGGAGATCTTAATGGAGCACATAGAAGAAAATCATATCTAGCTCACTCTGTGTTGGAAATTAGCACTTGCTGATTTGGGAAGAATAATGTTTGTCTTACCTGGCAATCTCTAATTACAGTTTCATGGCTTACTGTCAGTCTGCTCTGCCACTGAAGATGTCCTCTTGAACTCTTCACAGGAGAGAGCGCTTCCAAAAGGAAATTTGTCCCACCAGTCTGAGGCACCTGTATCAGGATGGTTTACCTTGTATCAGCCTAGAAGAGCAGCTTAGCTTCAAGACCTACTTTTTTACACAGATGGAGTGAGATGCAACTCACTCCAAAGCAAGATGGAAATTCCTTGTTAAATAAAATAGTTTTCTTACTGCAAAAGTGCTCCAGTGCAAGCATTGCCCAAAAAAATTACATCGGCAAAATTTTGCAAGTGGATCTTAACTCTGACAGTTGGATCTCAAAGACACTCCATCCCAAGATACTAGAGCTCACGTTTATGTAGTGTATTGCAAGACCACTATCAAGACACATTGTAGCAGAACCATCATTCCTTAGGTCTTCAACTACCTAAGAATTCCCCTAATCCTGAATTTGCCCATTCTTCTGAAACAGTGTTATGTTAAAAAAAAAAAAAAATTCACAAAGTTTTAGAATATGAATAAATAATGTGTACATGCATGTCTCAACACTCAGAGGCAGATTTGATAATGAAAGGTCATGTCCATGTGAAAATGATATTACATGCTTGGAAGCACTTACACATTTCTTAATGTCTCCAGTGCAGGAAATAATGAAAAGAGAATTCACAAAAAAGAACGTTGTTCTCTAACTACCATAGATACTTTTTTTTTTTTTTACATTGGAGTTCACCAATGACACTGTATAATTGCAGTAAGAAACCTTGCAATAGGAGTAAAAATTATAGCAAACTCTTTCATGCTTTGCTGGTCTGATATCTTTGGTTTCCTACATAACACCCCCCTTCAGAGTGACCAAATGAGTTGTTCATGTACCCTAACTGGGACAAGTTTGCTTAAATTGTCTTTTTACTGTAATTTTGATAGATCCATAATTGTCTCCAATGATGGTATAATGCAGAGAAATAATGTAGTCACCACTGTTAGGGCTGTGTTATTGTTCATTACAAATATGTTTAATTTGCCATACAGCATGTCTTTATGGATTTTTTTAATTGGTTACTCAAATTGTTCTCTGAGACTTACTAACAGCTAGCTTCACAAACTGTTTCCAATTCAAAGCAGTTAATGAGGAGTCAGCCAGAATGTGGACAAAGGCTTCATTTGTCTTGTGTGCTAAAAGAAAATCAATTACAGGAAGGACAAGGGTACCTCTGGAATCCCTACGTCACTCAAGGTTCTTTCACTTCACCTACAGGCATGGAGAGAGACATCTGATTCTTGACTCAGAGGAACTTCTTGCTTTTCCAATCTTGTGACTAAACTCTTAAGGACCTGCACATCACACCTTGGGTTTATCAGAGCTAATGTCCTCCACCCCAATTTCACATGATCAGAAAGGAGTAGTTATGGCACTAAATCCTCAGATCCAGACTACCAAAAAACCATGACTCATTGGAAAAAAATAGGCAAAAATCTTATGTTGACTCCATTTCCTCAGACATGATAATAGTGTTCTGCTGGAATTAGATCCAGGCTAAAGCAGCTACCTCAAACCTACTGAATAAAAAATAAAGTCACCTATTCAGGGGAATGTAAAAGTTTGGGGAAAAAAAGAGAAAGAGTGACAATAAATCAATTTTGTTTGACACCCTACAGAATAAAGTTCTTTCCACTACCTTAATTTTGATGCAAGACTTGGGTAACATAACGAAGCCTGTGTCATTCTGGTTTTAGTAAACTGCACCCTTTTAAATGTAGATGAGGATCTAGTATACTGAAAGGTCAGTTGTGACTCAACCACTATTTTTATGTTGTTCTGCAAATTGTTACACTGAATCACTGTGTACTTTCCCTCACATTCATAGACATTTTATGTTTCTTCATCCCTTGTTCTCCAAAATAAAAGCAGTCTAGACTGAGGAATGCAGTGAGTAATTTGTTCATTTTATGTGAGAGGAAAGCAAAAATACCTTCAATCTGTGAAGTGCATCTGGTTTCCTTAAGCCAGTTTCCTATGGAGTTGAAAGGTCAAGCACATTTGATTAAAGGAAATTTCTGCCACCATTAACTTCATCTGCCTTTTGGTGAAAAAACTTGAGTGAGTCAGACCTGGCTAAAAATGAGCTCACCAGAAAGCCTGTGGGCTGTTTCTGAGGTGAATGTGAAACATTCTGAGAGCAGCTGGGCTTCAGGAAGGAAGTTTTGCACAAATATAAAATATAACAACATGTTACAATATTTGAGTAAAACACCATGAGTCAATGTGCCGTTTATGTACTCTGAGATTACCATATTAAAACAATAATTTCTGACTAAACAGAGCTCTTTTGAGGGCACTATCAGCTGTACCTGTTAATTTCATGGAGAAAACAAAAACTTTTTAAAATTTTTTTATTTTCTTCAGCCCCTGGAAATCAACAGATATGTGTTAGATAAGCCAATGCAAGAAGGAATGGTAGAAAGGATAGAACAGAACTGATTGTTGAGAAGCCAGTTCTCATTTACTATAACTCATATGTTCTTTTAATCTTGATTCGGTTTGGTCCGCTTCCCTTTTTAAATTCTGTTTATTATTATAAATTATGTTTATTATTTAAATTGTGTTTATCATAGTGAGAGGATTTCCTCTCAGGCTAGTGCAAATATAAAATCATTAATATCTGAGAGAGTTAGTTATGCCCCAGTGTCTGGGCTTGTATGTTTACCTAAATAAAATATTTACTTTTCTGGACTATTTACACCAATAAAACTGGAATCCACTGTGGTCTTGGTCAGTGTCTTTAGACACTAAGAAACAGACAGGCAGCTATTAAAAAAAAAAAAAAAATAGGACTGCTAGACTGCAATAATTGTTGTCCTCCAAAACTCTGGATAAAACATGTGACCAAACAAGGCTTTCCTTTCTCTGAAAAATGAATATTTTTAATATTGTTTTTATCAAGTAAAAGCTCTCAAAATTCAGGGACATATGAGATTATCGAAATATGGTTTATGCTGCTCCTAGCAGCCCAATTCTAGGACTTGTAGATTTTTTACATCCTGGGCAAACACTCACTAATTTTTGCTAAATTCACCATGTGTTTACATGAACTGCATAGGAACTCAAGGAAAGAAGTCTTTAATTTAGGTGACTGCATTAACTGTTTCAATTAAGGAGGGTTAAAAATACCACTTCATTTCTTGCAGACAGGGTGGGAAGAAGAGGGTTAGCGAGAGAGTCCAAAAGACAAAATCTGCTGCAGAGTTCGTGAGAAGAATATCCTACGTCTGTTTTCAAGACCAGAAATATTGGATCTGCTTAAGGTTTGAATGACTAAGCAAAGACAGTCTTAATCAGAGTCTCAGAGGATAAAATGCTTCTGGAAGAGACCAGTTCTGACTCTGTGTAAAGATTTGTGGTCCTGCTGTTTATATTTCATGCTATCCTGGCAACCCTCTGGAGGCTAAGACAACAAAAACTCCCTCAAATTCCTTTGTAGGTTGTGGCAAATACAACATCTAGAGAAACATTTGTAGTCAGAAGTCATGTTTCTTACTGAAGTAACATATTTGGACATGTTTTAATACATAAAAACTGTTCTTCATGTCTTTAACTGATTTCAGTATTCAATCCTTAAACTTCTGCTATTGCTTTATGTGATTACCATTAACATATGGTTGCCAGTGTCAGCTACAGAGAATACCAGGGCAATACTAATTAGGAAAGAGAGGAAACTGTGAAGATTCTCTTGCTGTCTTCTGTTAAACTATTAATATAATTTATGCTATGCATTACAATACCTAAGGTCGAGGCACCCTTGTGTTAAACACTAAGCAAAAACAAACATTAGAAAGCCCTCCCCACACAAGACCATACAACCTAATTAAGCAAGACTGACAAGGAATAGGACCAGCAACTTATGTGAAAACAAAGCCTCAGGTCACATAACAATAGATCTATGTATAGCCTAAATACCCATCTTATTGTTATAACCTGGTACTGCAACGACTGCATCAAACTAACTCTTGAAACAGGTAAACAGGAAACAAGATAAATCATGAAAGGGTTTTGTAATGTTTTGAGCAATTTTCACGAGGAACAAGATGGGCATCTGCAGTGTTAAAATGATCTGTTGTAGAACATAAAGCACTGTAATGACAGAGGGACATTTTCATCTCTGGGCAAAAAATGAAATCATAAAATTAAAGGAAAAAAATGAGTGAATATTTATATCCGGAGGAGAAGGACTTGATCAGAAGCAATTAAATTCAATTCTTCAGGTATTTTCACTAAATTTTTAGCAGAAAGAGGAAGAAAACATGTTTTAAATGATGGCATAATTCATAACATTTGGTGGAGGTTGTTCTCTTTTAACCTAAGCCATTCAGTTAAGAGAGGCTTACAATAAAATTAAACAGATTCATCCATCATTAATCAGGCCAATCCAAAAGTGAGTGCCATCATTTAGAGCATGCTGTACAGCAATAGAGCACAATGACACATTGGAATTGACAAATATTATTAATCATTTCAAATGGAACATAAGGTGGTGGCAGCTGCATCTATGATCGCTACACTTGAAAACCAGCGTTCCCCTTCCAAATGTAAAACAAATTGTTTGTCTTTGACAAAGAAATCACATCAGATGCCAATAAAAGCCTTTCAGTTATGTAGGTGATTGTGTAATAACTGGCGATACATTTTCAGAGGCACTCTGCAGATTGTTGGTGGGTGCAATGTGCCTCTACAGAATGAATTGGGCAGGGAAAACTGAGGTGTGAAACCAGTCAGAACACATGCGACCCACAAAAGAAGGGCTGCTGCTCAGTCAGACTGAAAAACATATAAAACTCAGCCTTGAAACTGGGTACCCTCTTGCACACTCACCTGGACCCATAGACTGTCTCTGGACTCTGATGTTCTACGTGACCATAGGTCTCCTGCTTCAGGCTAACCAGGAGGTTAGAAGAAAATTTCTTGGGCATGAAAAGCCCTAACTGGATACATTTCTTCTTTTCAGAAATTAAACACCTGCTGGGCTAAGAGGAAACTCCACAGCTATGAAAACTGCAAAAGAAGTGAAGAGAGAAAAGCTGTCTACTGTTCCTCAAAGACCTGGAATGAGGAGACACACCATATTTTGGGATGGCAGATTTAAACCTCAAAAAGGGAACTGTCACGCCTTCCATGCAATGTGTACTTGAATTGTGGAACCTCCTCTGCTGCAGCATAGGATTGGGTTCAAAATGGGCAAATGCATGTAAGAGACCAACCAGAGGGATTAAATATGATGGCCAAGCTCCATCCCAGAAAACAGGTATACCACTTACTGTAGGATCTGAAAGGGCATGGGAAGAATGATCTTTTATATTCTTTCCTTCTACATCCACAGTTAACCACTTCAAGGGCAGGATGTGGGGCTGGTTATCTCAGTATAACTGTTACTGTGCCCTGATCTTACTTTACTCCCTGAGGAGCAGAGTTGTCTCTTCTCAACAAAGAATTTTAAGGTATTGGGAACGGCCAGTCGCCACTCATGTTGGTGACTTTTGGCTGGGAGCTTTCACCCGTGTCTCTGAAACTGTTCAAATCATGCTGGAAAAAATAGGAAGAGGAAAGTCCACACTTAACTCAGATGATACAGTTTATGGCTGGCTTCTCTTAGAAATAGAGTGTTCAGGGATTAGGAGCCATGGTAGCATACAGTATTAATAGCAATAATATTGGGCAGGAATTGGAGTGCTTCTAGTTTATACAAGTATAAAAAATTCAGAACATTAGGTCTCAGGTCACTGACTTGAACCAAAAGTAATGACAACTGCAGTGAGGGTAGGAAATGATGACTGGGAGTTAATAAAACAAGATACAGCATTATATTTTTCTTCTGTTATCTGCTCAGTTTGTCAAAAAGAAAACTGTGAAGTGACTTGCACTTGAATCTGAAAATGCCAGTTAGCAAAGGGCTCTCTAAGCCAGTAGAAAAAAGTTTCAGAGGAACAAGTGGTAGAAGGCTCTCCACACCAAATTCGCTCCCCCCTCCCCCAGGAATAAGCTACAACCTAGGAAGAGTGAGGGTGCTTAACCACTGAAGCAGATTTCCATGGGAAGGGGCAAACTGTCCCTCAGCTGAAGGATGGAAGCATTTCTAGAAGATACTCTTCAGTACTCAACAGAAGACTGAATGGCTGAATTTTATGGCCTGAGTGTGCAAGATGCAGGAGGTCAGACGAGATGATATAATGGTTTCTTTCTGGCTCTAAAATCTACAGATCTATTAAAAATGTATTAGAAGCTGGAGGTGGCACCAGTATAATCTTGAACCACTGCTGTGAGCAAGTTCAAAATGCAGAGCTCAAGTCTCCAAGCTTGCACATAAATGTGAAACAGCATTTACTGCAAGCACAGCAGTGAAACTGGTACTGAAGCAGCATCTTCTGAGAGCATTGGCACTGCACCTCTTGCTGTAAAAGTTTTCATCTCCAGTCCTGGCAGAGACCTTCAGGCCTTACTGTAATATGAATGATGATAATAACGGGATTGAATTATAGTGTTCTGCAGAGAAATGAATCAACCCCTACAGACATTAAAAAAATAAAATAAAATCTCAGCGGTTGGCTGCCGGTACTCCACAGGGTGTCACAGCTGCACACCAGCCAGTCTCAGGTGCGGTATGGAATGAATACTTCTGAGGCACCATCAGTGCTAATCCAGCAACAACACTGCATCGCTCTTCCTGCCCCCCTCTGCATCCCTCCTGTGCCTCTGCTCAGAGCAGACTGAGGCTTGAAGTGAAATTCCCAAACAGCACAATAGAAAAAAATTCTTGCTTGGCAATTTCCAGGATTGCTACATGTTCACTGTGAAACATGGTCTTCTGCACAAGCACCTCATCTTTGGGATCACTAATGGAGATGAGAGGATGCTTTTTAGATAAACTTTTCTCCCTTCCTCTTCCTCTGGCTGGTGGTGCTCCTTTCTTTCTGCCTGAGCTGAGCAAGTACACCGTGCAAGCAGAAGTTGTGTTCCTTGACGGGAGATGAAAGAAAAAGGGATTGCCCTGAGCTAGGGAGTTCTTGCTTCCCACGGAGGACAAGACAAATAGAGTTGCCCAAGCTCCACACTTACTGTAATAGGAAATCATGAGGGACAAGAAGAGGAAGGCCGAAATGCAGACCACAGCCTGTGCACACACTGAAAGCAGCAAAGTGACAGTAGCAGACACTTCACAAAGATACCTCTGTGATGTGGTACTTAGACGGACCCTAACGTGTCTTTCATGTGTCTAACCTTCTACCAACCTGCCTCTGAAGAGACCCTGAGGGTCGCCACATGAAGACCTTCTCTGTTGGTACTTGAAATCACGAACTGAGGGACTATGGCGAGAGGTAAACTAAACAAGTATCTCATAATGACGGTGGTGATTTAAAGGAGACATTTGCAAACACGCTTGTACAACTGAAAGCTACTTTCGACAATTTTAAAATTTAAAACACTTTTTGATATTAGCACAAATACAAAAGATCAGAACAAATTCCTATCTTTCTTTCTCTTTGAAAAGCAAGGGGACTGAATTCCCCATCTATGTTTTTAGTACTGAAAGAATTAAATTTGTATATTTTTAAGATCTATTGTCTGACTCTTTATTCTTACATGTAAATGTCAAGAAATACCAGCTCACAAACTGAAAAAATAATTTTGTCTCCCTCATTTTGCATCTTTTATCAATAAAGAACCATACTTTTTTTATCTCTTTAATTACACTCACAGACATCTGCTTAATATTGTGGATAAATATGAGATGAGCACTACCGGATGGCAAGCAATAATACTTCTTTACAAATGATGATGAATAAAGAGGAAGATTAATGTGTACAGATAACATATCAACATAATGGACTGCTTTCTAACAGACATTTTTTATTTGTGTTCTTTGCTCTACTGCATGTAAAATTAAATCTCCAGACCTGTGCCACAGACACTTTTGGATGAGAATAAATTCATATTTTTCACTGAGGAAAGCCTGGTTCAGTTTAAGGACAAGTTGTCTCCTTGAGCCTGAGGATCTCTAAACTATGAACTCTGACGAGTTTTTACCAAGATGATCCTGTATGCTTACAGTGCTTTGTATAGTTTTGACAACGATTGAATTATTGTACTTCTGATTGCAAATCCCACCTTACCTCAACAGAACAGAGCCACCAACATGATGAGTAGACCTCCTGGCTCAGTGAGACCTCGAATATCACAACATATAATAAAATCCTCTTCACAGACATATCAGATTCCAAGTTAGAAATAATTAGATATTTTTTACCTCTTCTGCTATGAGTAAAATTCTTCACTCTGTCAGGAACCTTCTACTAATCCCTCCTAGACTTTTACAGACTAGATGCCAAGTCAAGATAAAAGATTCTTAAAATACCCATTGTCTCAAAGAAAGAAAGGAAAGAAAGGAGAGAAGGCTCTGCTCTGCTCTAACATCCTAAAAGCAGGAGCCAAAGAAGAGGCATTGAAATCCAACCCAGCTCTAACTACTAGTGCCCCAGGTTTATCTGATTAAGTGAAATGCACTGATTAGGAGCAGCTGCCCTGTGTTTTTTCTATGATCAACAGGGAAAAAACAGAGAGGATGAGTCAGAAACACAGCCTTGCATAAGTGTTCACTTTCTGTATTTGCTGCAGGGGAAACTCAGGGCTCTCATTCCTCTAATTAAGGGGTTAAATTTCTGAATATTGTTGGATGAGGCATTAATCCTAGGTCTTTCTAGGAAATATTGTTTGGTTTTGGGTTTTTTTTTTTTTTCTTTATGAACAGATTACCTGAAGTGTTGCAGTGTTGCTCCTAAAATATACCATGTACCTAAGTATACCATGATACCAGCTTGGGGTCACCTCATCTTACCCAACCTAGGATGTGGGCACTCCTTCTCACCCTCAGAGGAGACATACCTTGTGGATCAAATTAACAGCATATCCTCATGTCTTTTCTGCATGGCTTCTATCAATCACTCCATATCTAGTTTTTCTTTTATAATTTTCTAGGCTACGGGTCCATTCCTCAGCTCGTGTAGGTCCCTTAAGTTCCACGATGTGGAAGGACACTAATTTATATGGGGTGACTCTAGAAAGCGGACAGATGAATTGCATTCTGTCAGTTAGGGATCTTTACTATTGCTGAGCTGAACTTTATATTGTAAGAGAGAAGGGAGCACTTAAAGACTACTGCTTGAGAAAAACTAATAGGATCTGGCCCCACATTGCAGTGTGCGTTATCACCCGGGGCGTGCAGGACTCATTGAGGTTAATTGAAAAGGTAGAAGGAAGCCATATAGCACTCCCCTTGAGCAGCAACAGCAAACTGGTGTTATATCACCTCAGTGGAGAGGTGCTGAGAATACGCCTCTCTCACTGAGGCTCACGTGGGACCACAGCAAGCACAGACCTGTGCAAACAAAACATGCCTCTGCGTGTGTTGGCACAATGACCCAAGGAGCTCAAACCCTCTCCCCTCCGTGACAGCTCTGGAGACTTTTCCCTCACTTTGTTCGGAGGTGCTAGATGTCCCAGCTGTGCTGGCTGGGCTCCACAGAGCAGTCAGAGGCAGGAGATCAGGTGTAATGTCCCACCCCATCATTTCAACTGAGAGGAAAGCCCCCTCCTGAACTCTCTTGCTTGACAACTCAGAGCAAACTCTAATTTGGTTGTATTGCTGGTGCTTTTGATACAACATTTAATTTTGATAAATATACTTCCCTCTTATTTAAAAACACTTATAATTTAATTAAGACCTTCTACCAGTGTCCTAAGGCCCCAAGCACATTTATATTTCTGAAGTGCATTATTACTTTACCAGAGTAATTTCACTCTCATTTCCCTTTTCCTATGAACTCTCTTATCAATGGTCCCAAAGTATCACTGTTACAGTACTGATTTCCCTCTGTTCTGCCCAATAAAGCTAAGGCCACATCTGTGTGTTAAGCAATATCTCCTTCATCTGAGAAGGTGTTTTGCCAAGAATAAGTAGTCTCAAGGGTAGTTTAAGAAATAGCCTTCACTTACTGCGTATTTGTTTTATTTTGGTGGTTTAGGTTTAGTTTGTTTGTGTTTGTACTGGAGAAAAAAGACCCCAAAAAATCTTAAGAGGTTTTTGAGTCTGGAAGTTTTTCCCTATGTCTACATCTAAATATGAAGTGGAAGCATCTTCAGAACCAATTTTTAAGCCTGCGTTTTGTGTTTACCTGGGCATAATAAGAAAAAAAATGAAAAGTGCACATAGACCTCAAACTAAGAAGAGGGATTTTAAATTACTATGTTTACTCTCTCTCATATATTTCATGTATCAACATCTGATGAGCCAAGCATAAATAATAACAGCAATGCTGGGGTTTTTTTCAGTTTCAAGGCATTATGCAAACATTAATCTACAGAGTAAAGGAAACAACACAAGTATAACTAAAGGGAAGGAGAGAAATTACTGTAAAACCTCTATCTAGGAAACGTTAGACATTTTACAGGGACGCTGGAACAGAAGTCTAAAGAGACATCCTGTATCACTCTATACACTCTCTAGCTCCTCATTAAAATTTTTCTACATAAACGTATCCAGGTCAGTCTTAAAAAGAAATAGGTTACTGGCCTCCAGGTCTCTGAACAGAGGTTTGTTCCAGTATTCCCCTGTTATACTTAGGTGACATTAATGCTCCAATCTTTTCTGGCCCTACAATCTAGAAGACAGAGAAGGAGCATGCCCATGTAAAGATGATCTTGCACTGAGACTCAACAAATCTAATTTGCTTTGCCCCTCGCCTGCTGCATGCTCTTGAGGAACACTCTTTGCCCTTATTCTACTCTTTTCTCTCTCTTTAATTAGATGGCACACTCAGAATGATACTGCATTTTCTCTTTTCTTCCTCATTAGCATTAGGCATGTTTCAGTGAGGCTTTGACTTTGGGCAGTGGTAATGCAATAAAACACCCTTAGTTACAGTTACTGCTGCAAAGGTTTGGATTCACAAATACAGTCTCACCTCCATACAGACACTTGAAGAATGTTCTTCAGAAGATTCGGTAGATCTAAAGCTACCTTCAGCCTTCCCTAAACTTTCCATGGAGCTGTTCACACGCATTTGTGGAAATAAAATCATGAAATGAAAAAAAACATTTGCTCATAGAACAGTCAAGGGTTACACAGAAATGTATAAATACTTAACCATCTCAGTATTTGGAGTACATCATTTTACTAATGTTGGGTATTTGAATCATCTGGTTAGTTGTTCCTCTATTAGAAAAGTGAGAAAAACAGTGAAGTATAAAATATACCTGTTTTCTCCAGTTGTCTAACTTTCAGTAAAACCAAGAACAGGTAAAGACCTGGGATTCCTTAGTTAACTAAATGGTCAGAACATTCTTGCATTTTCTTCAGAATAGGCTAAAATATATGCTGAAAATTAAGATAGCCCAAAGAGTATCCAAACACCTCTTACAGTATTTAACAAAAAGTTAGGCTTCTACAAGGGTAAGCTTTAGCTCTGGTCTTCAAGATGTTAGAAAAAATCATGCATCACATATTAAAGTAGTTTTGTTTTGAATATATTGAGGGAGGGTTAACATAAATTACCAAATCCAGACTTAGCTAGCCTGCTCTCAAATCTTCACCTTGTTGGTCCTTTAGTCCATTAGGTCAGCTTAATCACTGGTTTTGGTGACTTTAATAAAAAACTTGAATAAAAAAATGTATTGGGAAGTCCTTCTCCAAATGTTATTTGCTTCTGATGACACTTGAATGAGAATTCTTCTATACAGAATATATTTAATCTGATAATACTGAAACAGGACAAAGGAGAGAGATTTGAAAAGGCATTAAGTTCTGTAAATGTAATAAAACTCTGTCCTATAAAGCCTTTCTTACTAATAATGAGTTTTCAGTTTTCCATTCCTAGGAGATTATTCTCCTAAGGTCATCTAGGATGTGTGGACATAGAAAGGAAAACAACAACACTTTTTGTTAACTTATGTGGGTCTCTTGTTTCCAGGCATTTATCTTCAAGGTTTTATTATGGGCTAAACTTTGTTCACAGATGTAAAACCAGCAAAGGTCCAGTAAATTGCTTCAAAGATCAGCTCGTACTATGTGCTGCCGCTCCTGAGAAACCAAAGGAGCTAATCTGAATGCCAGCTGAGCAAGTCACCCTAAATTCATTACCCCTGTAATTTTCATCATGATCAGGATTCAACTTAAAGCAAGGAAATATGGCAAGACAAACAAGCAAGGCAAAGCCATGTAGAATTTCAGAATGCTTCTTAGATGCTGGCTACATTATTTTGCTAATAAGCTAATCAAGAGGTCTCTGAAAGCCTGCAAATCTAGTACATTGTTTCAATTTTTAGTAGTTTTGTGACTGGGACAGGAGCAGTTTCACAGACCACAGTCTGGGAGTCATTAATGTTGGAAAATGGTCATACTCAACCCTCCTCCCAGATGGAGTCCAGGAACCATAACTGTGTTGCCGGCTTTATGCATTCTCGCACATAATGCATTTTTATCATAAAAACAAATGTAGCGTCCAAAAAAATAGTGTTTTATTCACAGCCTGTTGGGAACCAATTTACTGCACTATAGACTTGAAAATGAAGATATAAAGTGGCACTAGAGAGCCACAATTATGCAAGCCAGCCACTGCGACCTATGACCATAAGTACATTGGGCATGCTGGGACTAGCATTCAGAGTGCGCCACACGACTTCTTGCTTGCAGAGTAAGAGTGGCTGATACAGGATGTAAAAGGCTGCAAGATCTTCTCTGAAGACTTCCACAAAGCTCTGTGTGTGCAGAGGAAGGTTATTTTATGCAGGCTAATGGGACTGTGAAGCTGAAAAATAATGTGCAAAAAAAATTAATTTTGGAAGAGCATATTACAATACAGGCAAAAAAGCCTAAACATCCTAAACAGATCCTTAGCTCAGAACCGAGAAACACAGGACCACTTCACTCCTGTCCTGCATATAGCCTGGGAGCTCTGAAAAAAATCCCTGAATAAACCTGGAAGACAAGAAATTAAAAAGCCAACAGCCAGTGTGTCATTATAACCCCTGAAAAGTGACAGGCTATGCACATTTAATATGGTAGTACAGTAGGGAAAAGTTAGACTTATTTTTGGTTATTGACAGTGACACAGACACCCACACTCACATAACTTTTATGATACAGATATTTTAATTGTATAGATAATACATATATATATTATTTACACTATAAAGACAAATGGAAAGAGGCCTGTAATGTGGAGGAATGTCCATAATATACAGGATGGTACACATTTAATACTACTTAAGCACATGATAACTCTCTTATGCTAGGGCGATCAGTGGGATTTAATTACCTTAAGAATAAGCTAATGGATGACATCTTTGTTAAAGTGATAGGCATATTTCCTTCCTGCAGATTCTCATTCCTGACTTTCCCTTGGGTGCACTGCAAAAAGAAAGTATTTTCAGTAAACCATCCACAGTGAGAGTTAAAGGTAAGGGAGACAGAAGGAAAAAGATCTGGTTGCAAAGAGCAGAAGTCAAAAGCCCAGAAAAAAGACCATGGTATGGATAAAGATAGCCTTTCAGTTTCAGTGTCTGGTATAGATTATATTAGCATATGATAAAGTGTTATCAGAATTAGCAGTAATTAGCAAAAAACACATGGAACCTGCAATGTATTAATAGAAGAGTTACAAGATCATAATTAAAAGGTGTGAAGGCATGAATAGTCACCAAGCCGTGAAGTCAATGAGGTGATTCATTGGAGCAGTGCAAGTAGGATTTGTCAGGAGGTGGTCCTAAACAAACCCTGTGACCTTGACAATAGGGAGAACTGGACTGGGGAGTTGTGTTGTTTCCCTGCCTTTGCATCTGACCTCAGATAAACCCTTTTCTCCACTCCTGCCTTGCTTCCCAACCTCATCTCTGGCAGTCTGCTGCACTAATAAACTCCTGAAGACGACTGCTCGCTTTGGCCTGACCCTCACAACTTAACTGCAGGTACGTAGCTGAAGTGTCTAAATTAGGAACCAATTTTCCAAAGGCTATCCGGAGTTTCTGGAAAGAGAAGTCACAAAAATTCACACCTGCCTGAGGGGATTTAGGTCACAACTCCGTCCTCTCCTTTCCAGGAACTATAGGACACACCAGTGTAATTGGTCCCCAAAAGTGGATCATTTCTGATGCCAAGGAGGTGCAGGTCTTCCAGAATGCTGTGTTGATGCTGAATCTACCAAGATATGGCAAGTTTCTAACGTGAAATTGCAACTTTCCAAAGGTTTATAACGCACACAAAATCCAGATGTGCTTCCCCACCCTTTCCAGAATAAACCCCTCACACAAAATTGATAGACATTATGCTCCTAATCTAGATTTAATAGCCATTAGCATTAACAATTGAGGGGTTTCTTACTTCCCTCATTTTTTTGTTAAGGCAGATAAAACAATTTTTTCTTACTAATTGCATTTGTAGAAAAGGCTTAGCCATTCTTGCTATGTCCAAAAAAAGCAACTTGAATCAGAGTAATTGGCCTCAATGTCTCAAGTCTGGCAAAGTCTAAAGAGGCAAATTTTAAGAAGAAATTCAGAAAAGGAAGTGTGAATTGTAGACTGTCACCTGAACTATGCAACCGGACCAACTGATATGGAAAATCTTTTCACTTTGCCTGCACAGCTCCCTTTGTTCTCATGCATCCTTGAATTTTTATCATTTATTTATTTTTCATTTCATGTTAGTATTACTAAACAATAAGATCTGCAAGAGCCTATATTTGTTGGAAATTGCTCTGCTATCTTTTCTTTTCCATTTGTACGGCAAGATGAATCAAATACTATCAATTGATTAATCAAAGTGTTCACTTTCTCTCCTCCGTAACTGTGAACATGAGAATGAATATTTATGAGTGTGTAATTAGACACTTGACTTTGTAAATCATCTGCTGATGCTGTCAGTGAGGTTTTAATTTCCAGATAGGCTTCAAGTCCTACCTATCTTCATGAAGGAAATGATAAATTTCCACAGAAAGGAATTGGAAGAAAATATAATTCTGTTATCACACATAATTTACAAAATTATGCTTATGGTGACGTTTGCTACATGCTTCACCAAGAATCTTATAAAAATGGGCTGATGAGCTAAGGGAGGAGAAAAATCAGGACAAGTACATCAGCATCAAGATTTGGTCCATTCTCTAAATGAAAATTCTTCAATTTTACAGTCGTCCCCCTGAAATTAATTTTTTTAAAAACCTTTTTCTTCAAAGATAGGAAAACATTTATTCTGTTGTTTCATAAATTCCCTGTGGATATTCAGTTGGTTTTGCCAATCACAGCTGTGAAGAATATCCCCATGAGAACACATTCTTCTTTAAAATCTTATATAAGTGTCATAGCATCTGTAGTGTCAAATGTGCAATTGTGTTAAGCCAACTTCTAAGATATATTTCACACACACAAAAAAAAGACAACAACAAAAAAAACACAACAACAAAAAGAACCACATGCACCTCCAGAATGAGTGTGCTTGTTCCAAAACCAGGTGTAGCAGTAATGAATGCCACAAGACCAAAGAGATGAGGTGATAGAGACTGGATGAGAAGGGACTGGGCTCTGCATCTTGGTGTTGAGCTGTTGGTAGACAGCAAGGAGGAGGCAATTCAGTGCTTGCCACCTTCCTGATCAAGCAGTGATATTTCTCTCCTTTAAATGTTTTCTCAGCCTTGCAACTGGCCACATTTCCACCTCACCCAATCAATGTCCTGTTGCCTGAAAAGCCCAAATCCTCATTCCCCTCGGTTTGCCCTCCGGCCCTGTACAACCCTCAGATTCTCTTTGTTGCCTACACTTTTTTCTCCTGTGCTGTTCCTCAAAACCCCCTTTTGACCAAGCAACTCTCACTGAATTCTGTAGTGACAGGACAAGGGTTAATGGGTTTAAATTGAAAGAGAGTGAATTTACAATTGGTATAAGGAATAAATTCTTCACGCAGGGGGTGGTGAGGCACTGGAACAGGTTGCCCAGAGAAGCTGTGGATGCCCCATCCCTGGAAGTGTTCAAGGCCAGGCTGGATGAGGCTTTGAGCAACCTGGTCTAGTGGAAGGTGTCCCTGCCCATGGCAGGGGGGTTGGAACTAGATGATCATTAAGGTCTCTTCCAACCCAAACCATTCTATGAATGTTTCTCTGATTGTATGATATAACTGACAGTGATTTAGCCAACACTTTCATAAATAATTTTAAGCATTTATCTGAACAGGAAATACTATTAGCTGTGTCAAAAATCTGAAATAAATGATTCTACAGTATCAGCTTCCCTCTAAACAGCCATCCCATCCAGGACAAGACTATGTCAAGCCATCACTGCCTCCAGTCACACTATGTGTATACACTGGAAACTTTGCCTTCTGCTGGGAACTTCATCTCTGTATTTTATTCTAATACAT